>NW_007247747.1:733803-744059 GCF_000164805.1 Carlito syrichta | reverse complement strand
GAAGAAGAAGAAGAAGAAGAAGAAGAAGAAGAAGGAGAAGAAGAAGGAGAAGAAGAAGAAAAGGGGACTGTCAAGAGTGTGCTCAGGAATGAGCAGGAGTGCTTGAATCCCTGCCATGCCCTTCTCTGGGGGCTATGGCAACATGGAGGGACGTCAGTGAGTCTCTATATCATTACAGCTCCCATCTATTCTTGGGAATAGATATTTTATCAGGCTGGACATTCCAAACATCCGCCAGGAATTCCAACTGGGAGTCAGGGTGGGGAAGCATGTGATCAGCGAGAATCACATGATTCACTTACGGTCACCAGCTCCATGGCAAAAAAGGATACCCAAGCAGTGCTGCCGGAGCAGGGCACAATGAGATCACAGGGACTGTGGAGTTAGTTAAGTAGGCATCAGAAGACCAGCGCACTGTCCATACAATAGTCCTGTGGGGTCTGTGCAGAAGCCTGATGGGATATGGAAAATGACAGCAAATTACTAGGAACTGAATAAGGTGGATGCCCAATGTACATGACTGTTCCCAATATTGTCTGCTTTCTAACAAAAATAGGAGAGGTGCATGTCCCATATCATTTTGTTGTTAATTTTGCCAGTGTCTTCTTCAGCATCTCAATTGCCCCAGAAAGTCAAAACCAATTTGCATTAATCTGGGAAGGAGAAGAATGAATTTTATTTATTTTTTTTTTGAGTCAGAGTCTCACTCTATCACCAAGGCTGGAGTGCAGTGGCACGCTCACAGCCACTGCGGTTTCAGCCCATTGTACTCAGGGGATCCTTGGCCTCAGCCTTCCAAGTAGCTGAAACTACAGGTGCATGCCACCACATCTGGCAATTTTTAAAAATTTATTGTAGAGACAAGGTCTTGCTAAGTTGCCCAGGCTTGTCTCAAACCCCTGGGCTCAGGCAATCCTCTTGCCTCTGCCTTCCAAAGTGCTGGGATAACAGGTGTGAGCCACAGAACCAGGCCGAACATTGGACCTTTACTGTGGTCTTGCCCCAAGGATATTTACACAGCACCACTCTTGTCATGACCTAGTGGCCAACAACCTCAGTGGATGGACTACCTGGAGGGGGGTACCTGGTTTCCATCACACTGATGATATCATGCTAACTTCTGAGTCTTTTTGCAGCTTACAAATCACAGCCCCTACCTAGCAGTCTCACTTGGTGAAGAGGATTGGAAGCCAATACAGACAAAGTCCAGAGTCCAGGCTTATCTTACAATACTTGAGTGTCATCTAGTATCATCTGATTGGGTAAGACGAAAGTTGTTTCATCTACTGTTTATTGTTTCAGATAAGATGCAGGCCTACACATGTTCTACTACACCAAACCAACTGCAAACTTTCCTGGGTCTTCTGGTGTGCTTTTATTCCCATTTGGCTCAATTCCTCAGTCCCCCATACTGCTCAGTCAAGAAGGGGATCCATTGCCCACTGGGACTGGTCTACAAAAAAAGATGAGGACTTTGAGCAAGCTAAAGTGAAGCGAAATAAATAAAAGTCTTGAGAGTACTAGTGAAGCGACAGCCTTATGAATTGGAGGTAGCCAGTTACTCTAGGGCTTTGGACGGAACCTGTGGCAAATGCAAAGACATGAACAGGTGCCTTTAGGAGTCTGTTCCTAACTAGGGACATTTCCACCTGCGGTAAAACTCTACAGCGGCAGGGTTGATTAAGTGGATGAAGGGACCACTGAGGCAACAACTCAATTTGCATGCTCTCTAGCTCTGTGGACACGCTCCTTACCACCACCCTGAAGGAGCACATGTGTCCTCATTGTCCCGACACATTACACTCTTTTCATACAAGGACCTGATACAGCTATCAGGATCCAGGTAAACACAGTAAGGGATAGTACACCTTTACCCCAGCCTGGGTCTCAGCGGAACCAGCCATTGCCCTTGCCACAGGACCTATCTTGTGGGGAGCACATTATTACATGGTGCTGAAATGGCAATCTAGCTCCTGATGGTTCAGTTGTTCTGCTGCATGGGGAAAGGGACTAGAACAAGATATACGGGTTATACCTATATTACATCTTATTCCCCCTCGCACTTCTAAAATACTGAATCTTGGTCCTCCCCTATGTGAGGGGATGATTGTCATCTCTTTATGGAGCATAAAAATGCCCACTGTCTTACTCTAGTCTCCCATGATGCATTGCGGAGGGGGACCAGTTCATTTGGAATTGTAAGCAAAGCACCAGGCTGCTGTCAGGGATGAATCTCTCTCAGAACGATGTAACTTCCTGTGTCTTGTTAAATGGCTATGACCTGCCCTTTCTGGTACCCACTAAGCATCTCTCCTTTCACCCATAGATGGTGTGCAGTGAACCTCTTCACCCACTGGGTGCAAACGGTGGCTCCTCCTCTCCAGAACAAAACGGACCATTGGGTCTGCACAAAGCTGCCCCTCTCTTCCATCGAGGTCCTGCCATTGGTGCATACATGCAGCTAACCTGAGCACCTGGAGCCGCATCTATACTTGGTATAATGACTCTCATTTCCCTTTAGCGGCAACAGCATCTCATGTAGCAAGTTTTCCACTGTTAGCGAGACAAGATGATGTGTTTCCTGCCTAGCGCAGAAGCAGGTCAATGTTATCTCCACTGTGGGGTGATACAGAGTACATGACAGGCTGGGGGGGCTGATAGTGCAACTACAGGAAGTGGACCGTGAATCCTTAAACACTGAAAGACAATAATAGTAGCATGTCGTAAGTGTAAATTACAATATGGGATGGCTACCCCACAGCAATGTAACTGTTGGGGCTCAGAAGAAAATATCCTCAAATATGGTGTCTTGTCTCAGGGTCTCTCTGACCTATTCCCCTACCCCCAGCCATCTCTTCCAAGCTGCCTCCTCTCCCTGTTATCAAGAAAAGAGAAGAAGAATGTCATCAGACCTGGTCCAACCATTTTACAAAATAATACCTGAATTTCCATTTCACTCAACTTCCAAAGAAAACTATTATTTTTGTAAGTTTACTGGTTTATTATAAAGGGTATTACAAAGGATACAGATGCAGAAATGCAAATAGGGTGAGGAACGAGAGAAGGGACCTGGAGCTTCCATGCCCTTCCTGGGCGCATGAGCCTTCAGCAATCTCCATGGGTTCAGCTCTCTGGAAGCTCTCCAAACCTAGTCCTCTTGAGTTTTTATGGAAGCTTCATGGCATCAGCATTCTTTCCCCCTAGAGTACAGTATAGAGAGGAACCTCCACCTGGGGGGAGTCTTAAGACCTACAAACAAGGGGGTGGGGGAGATTAGAGTCCTGCCTTAGGGCAGGTGAAAGGAGAGCAGAAGATGGTTAGAGAGATTCTATTTCCTAAGGCCTGCCAATGAGGACTAGTTGTAACAAAAGACTAAAAAGGACCATAGGGGTCCAGCCAGGCACTGTGGATGGAAACTAGTTATGTAAATATATATAGTAATACCACATTTTCCCAACATGAAAGTAGCTTTCTCCCTTGAATACTGTATGCATAAATTGTAAAAAGCATAGAATTTAGGAAAAAGTAAAAGTCACCCTCAAGACATGCACATTCATAAGGAAGCCCATCTTCCAAGCCTGCAAAGAAAACTATTTACAAGTCATTCTCTGTTCCCCCCATCCATTCGTGGTCCCGGTCATGTGTCACAACTAGGTAGAATTCCTCCTCTTCTTCCCCCTCCCATACCTGTTTTACTGGAATGCAAGTCCCCATTCTTTCTGTAACTTGGAGATGGTGTTTAAATTTCTGTCATCACTGGGAAGTTGAGTTTTCATTCTGAAGGGTCCCATTGCCACACGTTAAGCATATGTGTATGCCTTTTCTCTTGTAATTAATCTGCCTCATGCCAGTGATTTTTCAGTGAACATTTAGGCAGTCAGCAGTCATGGCTCCCACATAACCAATTCCTGCAAGTGATTGATATATGGCTGGGGGGCAGAATGACTGTCTCTGTATGGGGGCTTACTCCTCCCCTGACGGCTATGGGGATGCAGCATCCATGACTGGCCTTACTTACCCTATAATTGAACTGGTAGATGTACTTGGAGGTGTCCTTAGTTGTTGGGATGCATTGTGTCCCATTTAGACACCTTTTCTACTGACTGGGAGAGTGTAAAAGTCAGGCCCCACTAGAAACCTACAGCCTGGTGGTTTTACCCCTGGCCACTTTTGCCTCCCAAGTAGAGATGATAATTACAGAGCCGCAAGTTAAAGGCCCTGGCTAAACATTCAACGCAGCCTTCCGTGATACCTCCCATGCTGTAACTCTTCTCACTGAAGAAATCACCCATATTAGACTTGTCACCCTGCAAAATCATGTGGCCCTAGACATCTTAACTACTGCGCAGAGTGCAACTTGTGCATTAATTAAAACAGAAATGTTGTGTATACATCCCTGATTGCTCTCGCAATATAAGCCAGGTTATGTAGACATTAGATACTCATATTTTAGCCATAGAATCTTTATCTTATGACTCTATAACCATGTGGTTTAATCAACTATGTAGCACTTGGGAACATTTTTTGTACAGCATGATTGCCATTGTATTTATTATTCTTTTCTGTTGTAATTTGTCTTGCTGTTGCAGTATCTGATGGTGATGTGGATTTTTCAGGTCAGCCTGGGTTTCAAGAGTGTCAGTTCAATGGATCAGCCAGTCAAGCCCCAGAGAGGGTCATGGAGGGGCTGATAAACCTAGCCCCACAAGTGTCAGCTCTAATGGGCTGGCAAGCCAAGTCCTGAGTGTTTCAATCGGGGGGGGGGTGGTGTTGGCGAGCCTAGCCCCTAGAGTGTTGGCTCTAATGGACTGGCAAGCCAAGCCCTGAGAGTGTGGCTGGTTTCGTGGGCTGGCAGGCCTAGACCCCTGGGTGCCTCAGCTTCAGAGTCTCACCTTCCTCCAGCAGGTTTCCTGGTTCAGCTGGCTCTGTCTGCTGGCAAGCCAGCCTTTGAGGTACATGGCTTTTCGACTCCGATGATCTTCTGCAGCTCTTCAGGGTCAAGGTTCTTGCCTCAAGCCCAGGAAGAATGAGGGACATGGACAGCCAGAAAGTGAGAAAACAGGATTTATTGAGAACAGAAAAGCTCCCACAGCGGGAGGGAGCCTAAATGGGTTGCCCATCTGGGGGCTGCAAACCTGGTGCTTATATAGCCCTAAGTTCAAGTCAATTGACTAGCACTAGCTGTGAGCTGTAGCTGTTCTGATTGGCCAGTATTAAGGTAGGGACCTAATGGTGAGCTGATTGGTTGCTTTTCAATCCCAGCCGTGAGTACCTTAGCTCTAGCTTGAGAGGCTTACAGGGAGTTGTTTACCAATGCTGAGCCTGACAGTCAGGCCTGCCAGGAGTTTACTACATTGTTACCAGAGGACCTGCCTGTCTGTCTGCCTAACATTTTTCTAGCTATCTCCTGTCTCAGTGGCAATGTTCCTGTGTATACCTGGCCCCGTGGAAATCATAAAAGGTATTCAAGGGTGTGCTGGGATGAAGTACATGACAGACAACAACGAACACAAGCGTAACCTATGGTCTAAGAAGATTGTTTATTCAGAGTTCTGAGCTGAGGAATCCAACAGTAGCCAACCCAGAGGCTTACTCTTTATCTATGAAGAACACTTGGTTGCCTGAGCCCGCGGGTTCAAGACCCGCCTGGGCAACTTAGACTCATCTTTACAGTAAATCAAAAAATCAGCCGGACGTGGTAGCGCATGCCTGTAATTCCTGCTACTTGGAAGGCTGAGGTGGAAGGATCGCCGGAGCCCAGCAGGTGGAGGCTGTGGTGGCTGGGAGTGGCCACTACACTCCAGTCTGGGTGACAGAGTGAGACTCCAACTCAAAAAAAAAAAGAACACTTGGACCCCTGGTCTGTTCCTTGGACTGCAGGACATGCAAGGCACTGAGGCCCTTTTGGGGGCCAGCTGGAGATTGTTAAGTGAAGACGGCTGGCGTTTTGTATGTCTTTTGCAAGTGGCTGGTGGTAAATCCTGTCCAGCTGACCATACCTGGATCCTCCCTATGTAAGTAAGTCCCCAATAAACCTATGTCTTACCTATTATCTCTGAGTTTTCTCCTCAGCTTCTCAGATCCTGTGTTGGCCCGACTCAGTTTGGCAGGGACATAGCCCAATACTATAGAGGAATGCAGACTCAAAGAGAAATCAACAACTTGAAATTGCATGGAAGAGCTTCTAATTTGTAAATGTTGAAAACTGATTCTACTTTTATAAAAACTGTTTATGGTGCCTAGCAACGTGGATTTATAAAGCTCAGAGAAAAAAAATTAATGAATGAGATTTACAGAATATCATTTATATAAGTAAAAGAAAAACCCCACATTCATGTAAAAACAATATTCTATAAGGTTCCATGTATATTTAGTGACATAAATCAAATGCATTAGAGTCTTCGCTTGGTTGTAGAAGATGAGACTGACTATGAGAAATGAGAAGGGAATACTAAATTTTAAAAAAATCAAGAAGAGTCCCTATATGGACACATAATTATAACTTGATGTGGACTAGAGATGTGATTATCAAACTTTCTGCATGTAAGATCCAAAAGTAAGTAAATGTGATTAAGATAGAACACACAAGCATGGCCCAAACAAACAAATGGAAATATGGCAGTAGTTGAATTTGATATATGAGTCACTGATTTGAAAATCCTTATTTACATCTTGACTCCCAAGAGTTGACCTTGAATTTGGTTAGAAAATTAGAGAATTTTGAAGAAAGTTGGCTAGTGGAAGAGTTCAGAGAACATGATATATGAGCATTATGTTGCCATGGCTGCTGCTGTGTCATCTCCTGATGTCCCGGCTGATGGTTTTAAACAACAGACAATCAAGAGTGAGGAGAAAAAAATAAAGAAAATATATATCAAAAGTAGCAGACCAAATCTGACCCTAATAACTCTTATCCAGTAACAAAAACTTCACAGGGCTCTATTTTCATGCAAAGCATTTTTATACATTCTCTGGTTTATCTTCATAAATAGTTATTGTAAATTACTTGTTGTTGTTGTTGTTTCTGAATCAGTCTCACCCTGTTACCCAGGCTGGAATGCACCGGCGCACTCACGGCCACCACAGCCTCTACCTGCTGGGCTCAGGCAATCCTTCCACCTCAACCTTTCAAATAGCTGGAACCACAGCCATGCGCCCTCTTGCCCCGCTAATTTTTTTATTTTATTGTAGAGATGAGGTCTCGCCATATTGCTCAGGCTGGTCTCGAACCCCTGAGCTCAGTCAATCCACTCGCCTCAGCTTCCCAAAGTGCTGGGATAGGCGTGGGCCACCACGCCTGTTATAAATTACTTTTGCACATATGTGGTGGTCACAGGTGATGATGTTTGAGTCGACACTTATAATCAAGTACTAATATCTTCTTCCATATAAAGATATATCAGTTAACATGAAACTTTTGGCTTCTCTATGCCTTCTTAGTCACACCTCCCCAGAGGATAAGAAATCCTATATCTTATTTTCTTTTCTTTACTTTTCTTTTTTTGAGTTGGGGTCTCATTCAGTTGCCCAGGCTGGAATGCAATGGCACGATTATATCTCACCACAGACTTGACCTCCTGGACTCAGGCAATCCTTCCACTTCAGCCTCCCAAGTAGCTGGGACTACAGGCATGTGCCACCATGCCAGGCTAATTTTTCTTTTTCTTTTTTGTAGCGATAAGCTCTAGCTATGTTGCCCAGGATGATCTCGAACTCCTGGGTTCAAGTGATTCTCCTGTCTCAGCCTCCAAAATGTGCTGGGATTACAGGTGAAAGTCACTGGATTCTGCTTGAAGTGCTATATCTTTAGGAGAAATACGGCATGAAATGGTTCACTCCTTTCTTTCTCTTTTCTACTAGAGAGAAGACCTATCGATTCTTGGCATTATCTACATTTGGTTGACTAATTCTGGAAAGCTGTACACACAAAATCCACCTGCCTGTAGCATCAACAGACCTAACCTAACAGACCATGAAGTAGTTATTATCGAAGAAATAAAATTGATATTTTATTCTTTATCTGCCTTACTCTTTACTCAATCGATTCAGAACCTAAGTAATGAAGAGGGGCATCATATTTAAGAAAGACTGTTAAAACCAGCAATAAGTGAAAATATTTCCAAAAAATGCTTTCTTTGAGAACAAGGTTCTTAACATTTAATATTGTGCTTTATCAATTCCTATCTATCAAAATTTACCTAAAGAGGAGATGAGTATGCCTTATTTCATTATATGTCTTTTAAGAGAATATAGAAATTGTGCAAATGTTTAAGAAATTTTATATGGAATCATTAAGTTGAAATATTTAAGGCATTTTTATTAATTCCTAAATTCTTAAATTGTATAAGTCCTCATTTATTCTTTTAAATGTATCATTCACAATGAATACTTCCAGGAAATTGCTTCGTCATTAGTTAATTTATTAATTTCTACATTTAATGTGATGTTTGTCAGCTCCAAGAACCATCTAACTTTAAAACTGCAAAGAAATTGGAACATTATTGAAGTCAGTGCACTTATTTTATAGATGACTTAATTTCGGTTCAGAAAAATTTCCTGTCTACCTCAAGGTCACAGAGAGTTAGTGTAAGCGCCAAGACAAGAATCCAGGATTGCTTATCCTGATCCAGTGGTTTACAAATTTTTTTTTATTCTATCACATTTCCTCTAAGAATGGCCCAAAATTAATGGTTAGGATGTCTTAATTGGTTTTCTTCCAAAGGAAATATTTCTACTCATCTATTCAATAAAGGTATGTTATGATACTACCTTGCCTTATAGGTTTTACTTGGGATTCAAAGGAAAATAAAACAGTCTGACATCAAGGAATTCACAAGCAACTAAAGGACATATGGAGATATGTGTGTGTATATGTGTGTGTATATACACACACACACACATATATATATACACACATATACATACGTGTGTGTATATGTGTGTGTGTGTGTGTGTGTGTGTGTGTGTACATATATGAGACTAAGAGTAGCCAGAGAAAATACAATAATTGTGGGAGACTCTTTATAAAGTTGGCCCAAGAAATAAAAAGACCTACTGTGCTTAAATAGCTTTAGAAAAGTTCTAAAAGAAGGAGTCTCTTAAGTCGCAAACCAGAAATGTACTAGGAGTTTGTGAAAAGTATGGGCTTTCCATGAAACACATTGTAAGCACCAAGAATTACTTATTGGAGTTTCTTATTCCTGTAGTGAGGAAGTGGCTGCGGATTAGACTAAAGATAAAGTATGTCCCAGAGGCTTCCTGCATGCTACGAATTTAGGAGTTTATCCTGTAGATACTGTGGAGCCGTTCCTTCATTATAACACTGTGTCTGAGCCAGGTGTGGTGGCTCATACCTGTCATCCTAGCACTTTGGGAGGTGGAGGCGAGAGGATTGCCTGAACTCAGGGGTTCAAGACCAGCCTGAGCAACTTGGTGAGACCTCATCTCTACACTAAATCAAAAAATTAGCCGGACACAGTGGTGTGCACCTGCAGTTCCAGCTATTTGGAAGGCTGAGGTGGAAGGATCGCCTGAGCCCAGCAGGTCGAGGCTGCAGTAGCATAAGCATGCCACCGCATTCTAGCCTGGGCAACAGTGAGACTCTGACTCAAAAAAAATAAAACAAAACCAAAAAACACTGTATCTGTAAAACTGCTTGCTTCCTCTCTTTTATACTCACTGTCTCTGGAATAATCTCTTGAAACAAGCAGTCGCTTCCATCTTTTAGCATACTTGGAATTCTAAAGATTAATCTAGGCATGCTATTGTGTATATTCATGAAAATATAAAATATATTTTCTATTTTTGTATAAACAAATCCTACATCATATAAAAGAATTTGTGTATGTTATAACTTTCTAAGTCCTGTTTTATAAATTCAATCTTCCTTTGTCAATTTCAACCCTCTAAAAGATTGTGGTTTCAAAGCACACACATATACACACATGCAAAAGGCACACATACACACACACACGTGAAAAAAAACTTAGACACACAGTTTTTTTGGTGTTGTTGCTTTTTGTTTTGAGTTGAAGTCTCACTCTGTTACTCAGGCTGGAATGCAGTGACACACTCACAGCCACCGCAACTGTGCTCTACTGGGCTCAGGCGATCTGCCTCAGCCTTCCAAGTAACTGGAACTACAGGCATGTACCACCACGGCCAGCTAATTTTTAAAAATTTATTTTAAGCTGGGTTCAGTGGCTCAGCCTGTAATCCCGCGCCTGTGGGAGGCTGAGGTGAGTGGATTGCCTGAG
>NW_007247747.1:701613-733783 GCF_000164805.1 Carlito syrichta | reverse complement strand
CTAGCGCATGCCTGTAATTCTGGCTACTTGGAAGGCTGAGGCGGAAGGATCGCCGGAGCCCAGCAGATCGAGGCTGCGGTGGCTGGGAGCGGCCACTGCACTCCAGTCTGGGCGACAGAGTGAGACTCCAACTCAAAAAAATAAATAAATAAATAAAGTTTATTTTAGAGACGAGGACTCACCTGGTTGCCCAGGCTGGTCTCAAACCCCTGGGCTCAGGCAATCCACTCGCCTTGGCCTACCAAAGTGCTGGGATTACAGGCATGAGCCAATGTGCCTGGCCTCATTTCTTTAATATATTAAACGAAGCTAATATATTTCTATAAATGAATTTGTTCTCAGGATTACAATGAATCCAATATCTCAAAATTTTAATCAAATTAATAATAATGAACAATGGTCAATTTTTTTCTCCCTTAAAGTCTACATTAAACTTTTAAGTAAAGAGTGTGGCATAATCACTGCACAAGGCTAGTAGTATTTGGCACAGTAAATTTCTTTAAATCATATTTTACTTTTTTCAAAATTATTTTTTAAATGATCATTCTCTCTAGTAGTGTTCCTGAAAATTAACTTTCATTGAATGATAAATGCAAATGATAAAATCCTGGATTGCAAATATAATTACATTAAGTACATAGAAATACCAATTATAATTTTTTCTAAGTTTTTGAGTTGCGCTATTAAATGTTTATTTTGCTCACTGTTAAAATAGATTTAATTAATGTATTATTTAGAAATCCATAGAATAGATCATGTTTACAAGTTTGAGAAGTAATATGGAGCTGATTGAGTTTCTCTACACCACTTACTATTGGTGTGACTTCTATTTAACACTCCCCCAGCTTCTTCATCCATAAGATGGTGAGAAAAATATGGCCTCCAGGTTATTGTGAGTATAAAATGACTATATGTAAAGATCTTAGAACATTGCCATAAAATAAATGTCAGGTAGGGTTATTAGCTACATCTAAAATTCAAATTATCATTTAAAAGGGCACTTCACACTTCTTACAAGTATTCCAAAGATATTTACTATGTGCATTTGCAATTATGTTTATTATCATCTGCTAAAGAGTGTTAATCATTTATCTAGTGTCATTTAAATAACTAACAACTTTACAGTGGAAAAGTATTATCTTCACAATTGGCATTAAATCTGTTACATTATGACAGTGTGCTATGTCATCAAATAAAATGGAAGAGCTCTCTTTTATGACCAGGGTTCCCTCTCACAGAAATATGCACTTATTTCATATATGCTTTTGGTGGTCAACACAAAAAAAGGTAACAAGAAATATTACCTTCTATAATGTGCATTATGGAAAATTTAGTAATAATTATTCATCATGGATCAATCACATCATCAGATTCAATTCCTAACAAAAATCACCCTATTTACAACCTGGAGATTGAAGAAATCTCTCCAAACCAAGAAAAAAAATTGCAGAAGTTATAAAAAAATAATTTTGTATGCAAAAATATATTAAGATTGATAGGCAAATTCCTGTTTAGAGAAAATTGAAATGCAAATGACAGCTAAAAGACAGATAACCAACCATCTGTGATGCATAAAGAAATTTTGCAAATGTTTGCAAAAAACTTAACAACCTAAAAGGTAACAACCCCCAAAATACAAACAGTTAATTCACAGAAAAGCAAATCCAAGTGGCTGATAAACACAAAACTATGTTTCTTTTGTTATGAATATGGGGAGGCAAATGCACCTCTATGTGAGTCTGTATGCATGTATACTCACTGTCAGTTCAGAGTGGTGAACATGGGTAGCCATGGCAATCTTCCTATGTTCTCTTTTTTTCCTCCTATGTTCTCTGTGCACACTATTCATTAATCCTGAGCATGTCACATATGAGAGTATTTCTATAAAATCTTCTCAAATAGTCTGCTTCATCAGGAAGCCCTCTCCCACAAGGGAACAAGGGATGGAAAGAATAGCATCAAGCAGTAAGAGTGTTAAAAGACTTTCTTGCACCATAAAATGAAGTGAGGATGGTGCTTCATGAACTGGGACTAGAGAAACTAGTAAAGAAAATTTCCTCCTGCTCCAATCTAGGACAGAGGAGTAGTTAGAATCTTTTGAGTTCTACTTCCTCTTGAGAAACTTATTTCAAAGAAAACAGTGGACAGTTCTCTTGGTAGATGTTATGACCTCTATGACTGTGAAATGAATTCCATTATTATGTATCTAGGTGTGGATTTACATTCAGCATGCATTTTCAAATATTACCTCCCCAGATTCTATTCTTCAGGAACTTATATTAAACATGTATTGGAGCTTCTCATTCTATCTTCTATTTTTCTTTTTCATATTTTCCATCTTCTTGCATCTTTGCAATTGGCTCTAAATTATCCTCAAATGTATATTCTGTTCAGTATCTATGTTTAGTTGTTCTAAGCTATACCTTAATCAGTTAAATAAAAATAGTAATACTAATAATACTAATTTCAGCAGGTTTTTAATTTCTAAGTTTTCTAGATAACTCTATTTCAGATATTTTCATTTTTATTTTGTAGGTTCTATTTCTTCCTATGTCTCTTGGAGGAATTTAAACATGCTAGTTCAAAATCCCTTTTCCGATTTCTCTCTGTCCAATCTATAAACTCAAGGGATTATACATTTTCATATTTTTTCTAATAATCACAGGTACTTTAATCTTCAGAGACAGTTATGTTCTACCAGATACTTGTGCTTTAAAAGTTTTAAAAGTCCCCGTTATGGCATTACTTCAAAGTTGCCTTTGTCAGAAGTTTGCAGAGATTGCTAGTGCCAAACCAGGTTTTATATTAGGTTAGGACTTTCGCCAGTATGCAACACAAATTATGAGCTACAATTTCTCTAGAATGATTCTTTCCATGCTCTGGGGCAGAGAGCTTTGGGTCAGGAGTCAATTCTTCCATCTTAATTCACAATTAGGGCAGCTCATTCCTAATTCTTGCATTTGCTTATGTAGCAAATGCCATTCCTATTTCCTGTCATTCCCTATCCAGGCACTGAAACCCAAGTCTCAAGGTTGCTGGAGAAGCTATTTCCAAGTTATTTGTGAGAAAGTGAAATAGAGCACATCTCACTTTCTGTGCTGCTCTCTATTCCACGCCCCCCAAATTCCCAGATATGGCAAGGAGTAAGATGGAGGTCCTCTGGCTTCAAGGACTATTGGAAACAAGGCAAAATCTCTGTCTTAGAAAAAATGAGGCAGGTCATCAAAGCAGGAACTCAGATATAGGGAAATACAAAACAGGGGTTATAGGCTCTGTCATTGGAATTGGGGTGCAATATGGTAGCCTGCTGAAATTCCGTACTAAAGTTATCCCCTAAATACGGACCAGAGCCTGGGGCAAGGCCACCAAAAAGTGTAAGCTGAGTGTCTATAATTGTGAGGGAAGGTTGGATAAAAGAGCCAGGAGCCAAGCAGGTCATTTGTTATAGTGCTAACTGCCTTTTAATTAGTACTTTTTACAAAACATAAATGAATGAAAATACTGTGAGAACTTATGGAATTTTTTTCACGTTTTACTGTGATGGTGTTTTATGAAACACAACTTTATAATTTAGCAGACAGGCTAGACAGGGTTGACTCAGGATAACAAGACATTGCCTACCTCAGTCATAAAGCCCACCCAGGCAGGTGCACTTTCATGGATTTTAATCCTCAATTTTGCATTTCTAAGCAGGAGAACCTCTTCTTTGCCTGTTCCAGGCAGTGACTTTACTTACCTTCAGAGCGCAGTTAGCACCTTCTCCTGGTAGTAGAGCTCAGCCAATGGTCTCTCAAGACAAACGGACCCACTGAACATCAGAGCAAAGATAATGGCCAGACCAACCAGAGAATTCAACACAGCTGTGTTTTCTGAGAGTCATTGTCAGTGGACCCTCCAGAATCACAGGCTAGACCAAGGAGTGATGGTCTATTCTGGCCCAAGAACCCCTGAAAAGATCAGAAGAGGGAATTATCTCCCTAGATGTGTAGACATCAATGCAAGGACACAAGAATTATCAATAATCAGGAAATCATGTCAAAGCAAAGAAATAAAATCTGAAAAATAGATCCCAAAGAAGAGAAGATTTAGGAAATGACTGACTAAGAATTTAGATTAACACTCATAAAAGATTTCATAAAACTATAAGAACATATGGATGGAAAATTTAATAACATTTAGAAAACAATCAATTAATAAGCTAAAAAATTTGACATAGCAATAGAAACAGAAAAGAATCAGAATGGAATCCTAGAATTAAAGAATACAATGACTGAAATGAAAAATTCACTAGAAAGCCTCAATAGCAGAGTCAATCAAGAAGAAGAAAGAATCAGTGAGCCAGAAGTCCAAAGATTTGAAATTATTCAGTCACAGGATCAAAAAAGACAAAAAAAAAATTGAAGAAAGTCTTCAGGGAGTATGATATATTATCAACAGACCAAATATATCGCTTCTCAACCTTTTGGCTAAAACTAAGTGAAGAGACCAAATTTTTGCATAATAGAAGTTGCAGAAGAAGAAAGGGGAGAGAGTTCAGAAAGCGTATTTTAAAAATTTTGGCCAAAAACTTGCCTCAGCTGGTGATAAATGGAAAAACCCAGATCCAGGAGGCATAGATATCTCCAATAAAATTAAACTCAAAGAGGAGTACCTTAAGCTAAACAATAATGAAACTATCAAAAATCAAAGACAAAGAAAAAAATCTGATAGTAGCAAGATAAGAAATACATCACCTACAAAAGACTGCCAATATCAACAGATTTCTCAGCAGAAACTATAAAAGTTGGAGGGAGTGAAATGATATTTTCAAAGTGCTGAAGAAAAAAAAAACTGCTAACCAAGAAACATTATCCAGGTGAGTTGTCTTAAAGAAAAAAAACAAAGAAATAAAAAATTTCCCAGACAAACAAAAGAAAAGAGATTTCATCACCACTAGTCCTCCCTTACAATATTTACTAAGGGGAGTTCCTTAAATAAATTAGCAATATAAAACATATGAAAACACAAAAGTCAATGTCATAAACAAAACAAAGTCATAATCAGAATAAACTGTAATGCAATTGTATGCCCAGTACAAGGCTTAAAGGCAAAACTATTAGTGAAAATTATAGCTAAAATAAATTGTCCCAGGATACACATTACAAAATGATGTAAATTCTAACACCAAAAACATAAAATAGGAATGATAGTAAAACTAAAGAGTGGTTGTATGCAGCTTGTTATTACATTCTTTGCTTAAAATAGGCTGTTATAAATGTAAGTTGTCTGCATAAGTTTCATGGTAACCACAAAACAAAAATTTTTTTGTAGAAGCACAAGCAAAATTAGAAATGTTGCAAAGTGTACCACTATAGAAAACCATCAAACCACAAAAAATACAAGAGAGGAAGAAAGAAACAAAATATCTATAATACAACTAGAAAACAACTTTTAAAATGGCAATACTAAGTCCTTCCCTATCAGTTATCTTGAATGCAAATGAATTAAATTTCTCAATACATAGACAAGAATGACTAAATGGACAAAAAACTCACCAAGATCTAGTGATATTCTGCCAATAAAAGATTCACCTCACCTTTGAAGATACAAGGTCTGAATTAAGTTTGCAAACTTGCCACTATGTGTTTAACATTGGCAGCACTGCACAAACAACTCAATAATGTTTCATAACCTTGGTATATTAGTGTCTCATAGCTGTGTTCATGTCAGTGTGTAGTCATGTCTTGCTTAGAGGCATTCATTATTGTTGTTGCATGTTTTTGTGTACCTTGCGAGAATGTCAGAGCTTAAATTAGAGCAATGAACAAACATTAAATTTCTTGTTAAACTTGGCAAGAGTGGAAGTGAAATCAGGGACATGTTAGTCCAGGTTTATGGGGAAAGTACCTTGAAGACACGGCAGTGTACAAATGGATGAAATGTTTTTCTGAGGAGACAGAAAGCATCACTGATGAAGAGAGGTCAGAATGGCCAGTAACAAGCAGAACTGATGAAAACATTGCAAAAGTTCCTCAAATTGTGCATCAAAATCATCAGCTGACTGTGAGAAGGATAGCAGACCAAATAAACATCAGTGGAGAAACAGGAAAATCTTAAATGAAAATGTTGGCATGAAAACAGTGTGTGCAAAAATGGTCCTGAAGGAGTTCTTGCATCATGACAATGCACCAGCTCACACAGCACTCTATGTGAGAAAATTTTTAGTTAGTAAACAAATAACTGTATTGGAATACCCTCCTTACTCACCTGATCTAGCCCCCAATAACTTTTTTCTTTATCTGAAGAGAAAGGAAATATTGAAAGGAAGACGTTTTGATGACATTCAGAATATCAAGGGTAATACAATGACAGCTCTGATGGCCTTTCCAGAAAAATAATTCCAAAATTGCTTTGGCAAGTGGACTAAGCACTGGCATTGGTGTATAGCTTTCCAAGGGGAGAACTTTAAAGGTGACCATAATGATATTCAGCAATGAGTTATGTAACACTTTTCCTAGGACGAGTTCGTGAACTTAATGGTCATATCTGGTATACATGAACTAAAAGTGAAAGGATGATAAAAGATATTCCACAAAAATGCAAACATTATGACAGCAAGGATAACTATATTTATGTCAGACAAAATAAACTTTAAGTCAAAAACTGAAAAAAACAAAGAAGAACATTATGCAATGATAAAGAGGTAAATTCATCAAGATATACATCAATTGTAAATATGCATGCACCCAATATCAGAGCACCTAAATATGTATATACACAAATATTAAAGTATCTAAAAGGATAGGCAGATGGTAATACAACAATAGTAGGGAACATCAATACCCTAATTTCAACAATGGACAGAGCATTCAGACAGAAAAAATTGTAACAAAACACTGGATGTGAATAACTTATTAGGTCAAAGGAACCTAGTAGATATATGCAAAACATTTCATCCAGCAACAACAAAACACACATTCTTCTCCAGTGAACATGGGACATTCTCCATGATAGAACACATGTTAAGGAACCACTCACACATCAGCCATTTTAAGATTAAAATTATAAAAAGTTTTTTTTTTCCCCTGACCTGACCACAATGGTACAAAATTAGAGATGAATAGTAGGAGGAATTTTAGAATTACAAATACACGGACATTAAACAATATGATCTTGAACAACCAATGGGTTAATGATGAAAGCAAAACCAAAATTAAATATATATCTTGTGACAAATGAAAATGAAAACATAATATACTAAAACTTATGAGACACAGAAAAAGCAGTTCTACAAGGAAAGTTTGTATACCTTCATCAATAAAGGAAGGTCTCAAAAAACAACCTAACATTATTCCTCAAAGAACTAGAAAAAAAGAACAAACTATGCCTAAAGTTAGCAGAAACAAGGGAATAATAAAAATCAAGACATAAATAAATGGAGTAGAGACAAGAAAAATAAAACAAAGGATCAATGATATTGAATTAGTTTTTTGAAGAGAAAAAATTTCACAAACCTTTTGCTAGACTAAGAAAAGAAGAGCAAAAACTCAAATAAATAAATAAATAAATTCAGAAATGGAAGAGGAAGCATAACAACTGATACCATAGAAATGCAGAGGATCATAAAAGTCTACTCTAAACTATTACGTGTTAACAAGTTGAACAATCTAATAGAAATGAATCACTTGCTAGAAAAATACAAACTACCAAGACTGAATCATGAAAACATTAAAAATCTGGTCAAACAAAGAACAAGTAAGAAGACTGAATCGATGATTTTTTTAAAATCTCTCATCATAGAAAATCCCAGGAACTGTTACTTTCCTGGCTGAATTCTACTAAACATTTGAATAGTAGTGAATACCAATTGTTCTCAAACTCTTCCAAAAAACTGAAAAGCAGAGAATACTCCCAAACTTTTTTTTACAAGGTCAGCATTAACCTGATAGCAAAACTAGACAAGGACCTTGCAAGTAAAGAAAATTATGGGCCAATATCCTTGATGAACATAGATGCAAAAATTCTCAACAAAATATTAGCAAACAAAATTCAACCACACATTAAAATGACCATTCACTATGATCAAGTAGCACATATTCCTAGAATGCAAGAATGGTTCAATGTGCACAAATAAATAAATGTGATACAATCATATTAACAGAATAAAGACAAAAAAATACAACTATCTTATTAGATGCAGAAAAGGTATTTGACAAAATTCAATACCCTTTGTCATTAAAACAGATCACCAAATTAGGTATAGAAGGAATGTATTTCACACAATAAAGGCCAACAATGAGAAGCCCACAGATAACATTATGCTCAAAGTGGAAGATTGAAAGCCTTTTTTAAAAGATCTGTCACAAGGCAATGATGCCAACTCTTGTCACTTCTATTCAACATAGTATTGGAAGTCCTTGCCAGACCAATTAGGCAAGAAAAAGAAATAGAAAGCATTTAAATACAAAAGGAAGAAGTGAAATTATGTAACTCTAAGAAATGATCTTATATAGGGAAAACTCTACAAATTTACCAAAAAACCTGTTAGAACTAATAAATACAATAAAATTGCAGAATAAAAATCAGCATAACAAAAGCCAGTAGCATTTCTATTAACAACAAACTCTTTACAAAATAAATTAAGACATTAAAAACAAACTCTTTACAAAATAAATTAAGAAAAAACTCCTACTAATAATAGCTAAAAGTTAAAATACAATCTCAGGAATAAAACTAATCAAGGAAGTAAAAGATCGGTACATTGAAAACTATAAAATGTTGATGGAATAAAGTGAAGATGACACAAATAAAATGGAAAGATAGTCTGTGTTAATGGATTGGAAAAATTAATATTGTTAAAATGTTCATACTAACCAAAGTAATCTACAGAATCAATGCAATCCTTATCAAAATTCCCAACATCTTTTTTCATAGAAATAGAAAAACCAATTATAAAATTCATATGAAAACACACACACACACACACCCCTGAAAAACCAAGGTAATCATAAGTAAAATGAACAAAGCTGGAGTATCATATCACCTGATTTCAAACTACACTATAAAGCTATAGTAATTTATACAAAACATATACAAAATTAAACTCAAAATGAATTAAAGACTTAAACATGAGACCAGAAACTATAAAATAACTAGGAAAAAAAAAAACAGGAAAAACTACACATTGGTCTAGGCAATACTTTTTTGGACTTGACCCCAAAAGCATAGGCAACAAAAGCAAAAATAGAAGATAAGATTACATCAAACTCAAAAGCTTCTGTACAGCAAATGAAGCAGTTAACAGTATGCAGAGACAACCCACAGATTGTGAGAAAATATTTTCAAGCTATACATCCAACAAGAAGTTAATATCCAGCTGGGCTCGGTGGCTCAGCCTGTAATCCCGCGCCTTTGGGAGGCTGAGGTGAGTGAATTGCCTGAGCCCGCGGGTTCGAGACCCGCCTGGGCAGGGAGACCTCATCTCTACAATAAATCAAAAAATCAGCCGGGCGTGGTAGCGCATGCCTGTAATTCCAGCTACTGGGAAGACTGAGGCGGAAGGATCGCCGGAGCCCAGCAGGTCGAGGCTGCGGTGGCCAGGAGCGGCCACTGCACTCCAGTCTGGGTGACAGAGTGAGATTCCAACTCAAAAAAAAAAAAGAAGTTAATATCCACAAAATATAAGGAGCTCAAACAACTCAACAGGAAGAAAACAAAAACCTATTTAAAAATGGGAAGCTCCCATCCTCAGAGAGTATACAATCATACAAATAAAAGCTATAGGTGAAGTGGTTTTTGTTTATTTGAGTTTTTCTTTCTTTATAATTCGAGCCTACCTGAAGTGTAAGGTAGTATGTTAGGTCACATCTAGAGGTCAAATAATGCAAAATATAAAGGAATTTATATATCAGTTGAAGAGTCAATTTATAAACCAGAGAAGATTGATAAATAATACAAGGTAATCTGTGGTAAGGAATAAATGGCCTTAAGTCTCAATGGATTAATTAAGGGTGTTTGTTTCTTTGTTGCAGGTTTGTCAGAGCATTGGACACCACAAATAAAATTTAGTGCTGTTCCATAGCTTTAAGTCACAGATCCAAATGTCAAGAATTTTGTTTACTGCTTTAAAATACAGTTTGGGAGCCGGGCTCAGTGGCTCAACCTGTAATCCCGTGCTTTGGGAGGACGAGGTGAGTGGATTGCCTGAGGCTGCGGGTTCGAGACCCTCCTGGGCAATGTGGCGAAACCTCATCTTTACAATAAATTAAAAAAAAAAAAAATTGCTGGGCGTGGTAAGCACGCCCATAGTACCAGCTACTTGGAAGGCTGAGCAGAAGGATTACCGGAGCCCACAGATCGAGGCTGCAGTGGCCGGGAGCGGCCACTGAACTCCAGTCTGGGTGACAGAGTGAGACTCCAACTCAAAAAAAAAAAAAAAAATACAGAATGGGGTTATACTACCAAGAGTTGACAGTGGGTATACCAGTCACCTAATCTGAAATATAAAGCATGGGTTAGACTGGACATTCACTGCAGGATCACATATTTTCCACCATTTTCTTTTAATGAAAAAAACTATTAAATTAAACATAATAAAATTTCACTAAATCAGTTATACTTTATAAAGCAAGACTTCTAATGTAATGAATGGTTAAAGTTCCTGTAAATATCTTTCTCAATAATCTTTTTATTTTTGTGGGGATTTTTTTGTTTTTTTTCTTGTTTGTTTGAGTTAGGGTCTCAGTCTGTTGCCCAGACTGTTGTGCAGTGGCCTGATAATGGTTCACCACAGCCTCAACCTCCTGGGTTAAGGCAATTCCTCTGCTTCAGCCTCCTGAGTAGGTGGGACTGAGGGCACACACCACCACATCCAGTTAATTTTTGTTATTTTTTTGGAGAGATGAGGGCTCCTATGTTGCCTATCTTGATCTCCAACTCCTGGGCTCAAGCAATCCTCGCACCTTGGCCTCACAAAGTGCTGGGATTACAGGCATGAGCCACCAGACCTGGCCTATACATAATTATTAAGAGCAAACTATTTGTTGGAAATTATATTTCTAATTCACTTTACCCTAAATTCAATTACACAATTAAATCTTACTTGGGTTACTAAACAGCCATGAAATTTCCAGAAAATTTGCCTTAAAAATCTCTTGAAGTTTTGCTGATCTGCTAGCTTTGAGTACTTTAATGTACCCTGAAGTAAAAATTTTGATATCTGTTTTAGACTGTTTGTGAAATAAACTGACACAGGTTCAAATTCTCTTTTCTCTGACCTCCTTTTTCTTTTCTTTGTATTAGTAGCCAAAGTAATAATGGTTAGTATTTACTGAAGACTCACTGTGTATATGAACAAAATATATCCTTTTTTTGTTTGTTTTTTGAGTTGGAGTCTCTGGCTGCAATGCAGTGGCACGACCTACTGGGCTCAGGCGATCCTTCCGCGAGCCTTCCAAGTAGCTGAAACTACAGGCATGCACCACCATGCCCTGCTAATTTTTTGATTTATTGTAGAGATGAGGTCTCCTCAAATTGCCCAGGATGGTCTCGAACCTGTGGGCTCAGGCAATCCTCTCGCCTCAGCCTCCCAAAGTGCTGGGATTATAGGTGTGAGCCTCCATGCCCAGCCTATATTATATCCTTTAATCCTAATAATAAAAGTGAATTTGGTGCTACTATTATTGCCCAACGTTCCTTAAGAAGATGCAAGTAAAGAGAAGCAACCGAAAGCACTTCCTCAGGGGCACAGAGCTCTTAAGTGGAAGAGCAGGACTGAAACACAATCAGCCAGCTCCAAAGCCTTCACTATTATGTGATACCAGCAATGAGAATATAGACTTGAGAAAGCTTAGTCTTCTCCAAATAGAGGGTATGCATTTTACTTCCTTTAAAAAAAGTCTAATAGTACTTCTCTGCTACTCTATTCCCTAGATTAATCTACAAACATAGGATAATGGCATTTGGATATCATAGCTCCAAGCATCAGTGTAGCCAACAGGAAAGATGCATATTGATTTATTCGCTTTTTCGGCCCTCCTACTTTCCTTCTCACTTCTCTGCAATCCAATAAGATTAATGATAATGAGGGGAAAGGCTGAGAGGGTCCACAGAGAAGAAATGGAGGGTGAGTAAGGAAAGAGACCACTGGAGCGGGTTTTGGGAAGAGTTTATATATTTATTTTTAAGTCTGGAGAGAGACACAGGAGGATATATGATATTAAGAAAGAAGGAGGTGGAGAATTCTAGTATCATTTTTTCTGTAATACATATATATTAAATTTTATTTTATTTTTAAATTGGAGTCTCACTCTGTCCCCAAGCTGGAGTGCAATGGCACGCTCACGTCCGTTGCAGCCCCAACCTGCTGAGCTCAGGCAATCCTTCCACCTCAGCCTTCCAAGTAGCTAGAACTACAGGCATGCCACCATGCCCAGTTTATTTTTTGATTTATTGTAGAGATGAGGTCTCACCAAGTTCCCCAGGCTGGTCTTGAATCCGTGGGCTCAGGCAGTTCTCTCATTTTGGCCTCCCAAAGTGCTGCGATTATAGGCTTGAGCCACCGCACCCGGCCCTGTAATATATAATGAATCCTGCGACTCATCTCAACTCTATTCTGTTATATTCTGATTTCCTTCATTAGGGATTTAACTTGTTTTTCTTTCTTCTATCTCTCTCTCTCTCTCTCTCTCTCACACACACACACACACACACACACACACACACACACACACACACACACAAAATGGGCTAATGCTGGTATTTCTTCTGAAGGCTTCACCAAGTAGAATATGGACATCTTTGTGTTACTCTTTAAAACTTCCTTAATTAAATATGGAGTTAATTCTACAGCAATTTTTGTGAAACAACTTATACCTGTTAAACAAATAGGAAAAAAATTGTAAGATTTTTTTCAAGTTATCGAGGGACACTTTTAACCTAAAATCCCAGCAAACACTCTGACTTCGATTTTTCCTTCTTCACAAACTTCCTATAATCTTTAGTAAATCTCTTAAGAGCACATACAACGTTTTTGATTGTTTTAAAAGTAACACCTATTTGTTCCTTTTTTTTTTTTTCTTTTACTATAACAAAATCAAGTAAAAAGTAACTAATGAGAGAAAAGCATCCTAGAGACATAAAGATTACTATAAATGCTAGATAGCACTATAGTCTTGGTCAAATTACACCTTAGATAGTCATGCGGTATTCAATAATTTTTCATTAGTTTTAATCCCTTGCTAGGACTATCTATGTTTTCAGTTCCCTTGCTTATCTATTTTCATTTGTCTTTAACAGTTTTGATTTCTCTGGTCCCCTCTCCACACTCACTAGTTTCTCTCAGGCTATCAGGCCTCTCATACAATCTCTGTTGTCTTTACTTATCTCCAATTCTACATTTGATTTTATAAATGATTCTCAGATCACCCCCAATTTCCTCATCTTCTTCCTCTGTTCCCTTCACCCAAATTACTCAAACCTGCATTCATGCTAACATATGATTTCTGTACTCATATACCAGGGGACTGAGCAACTCTGCAGAAAAATCCCAAACCAAGCAAATTGTGGTCGTCTTCAAGTACACAGTTTTAAATCTCAGCTGGTTCCTCTGTACCAGTGGTCAATGTTTCTGTTTGTCCTTGGTCATTTTTCTCTTCCTGCCTATGAAAGATTATTCTAGATCTCTATCTTTCTTCTTAATTTCCCCAGTCAATTCCCCACAACCTTCTTTCTCAGCAGGAGACCTTGCTTTCCATTTCATTGATAGTATTGGAGCCCTCAGATATGATCCATCTCAACTTCCAGCCTCCAGATATACAAATCTGTCTATATACAAACACAAGCTCTTTATTTTTCTATTAAGGAAAAATTCAATACTTTTCCACATGTTATAAGCCAATCCCTCAACCTTTGCTCTCCAAATTTCTATGAACCCTTGCTGTTAGTTATCTCACCTTACCTCTCACCTCTGTATTTTCAATCTCTCCCTTTAAACTTGCTCTTACCTCTGAGTCTATAAATATATTCAAGTCTTCTCCATTATAAACAAACTTTAATGCAGTATCTCCTTCTAAGAACCAGCTAATCTTTCTTTTCTTTTCTTATCAAACTTCTCGAAAGATGAGTTTATATTTCTGTCTTTACTTTGTCATCCATGTAATCATTCCTTACATCTAGTAATAAGACATCTTCCCCATCACAGCTCTGGAAAAGAAAAGCATTCACTAAGATATCAATGACTTCGTTATTATCATATGTATGGACAAATATTCTGAAATTTTTCAGAATTCTGTGCTGAAATTTTCTTTTGCAATCAAAATTGATAATTTTTCTGTTTATCTGTCTAGAAACAAATAAAAGCACATAAATCTTTCTGCTTAGTAGACTTCATTGACACTTTATTGTTCAGCTTCAATTTTTTTATATATACATCTAGCTAATCCCATTCTGTCTTCTTTTGGGGCTTTCCTGATCTCATTCCATACACTTTCACCAGGAGTCCTCAGCCCACTCACTTTTGACTACCAACTATGTACAAACAGTTTCTAAGTTGGTATTTCATGTTAGAACTCTCCTTTGAGTTTTGACCTCGTAGATATCAGTGTCTGTCAGATACCTCCATTTGGATGACTTAAAGCCCTCTCTAAAATTAACATGTCTCAACTTCAGCTCATTCATTTCCTCTCTAAATCTTCTTTTCTGAAATCTTTTATGTGTGTTAGACTTTCCCATTTACCCACACTATAAATATTTCTACTTATTCACTCATCCTTACCTTTTCCAATTTAATAAATATCTTGCTGACTTGATAATCAAAACATACCTCAGATCTATCTAGTTCTCTTCTTTCCTACTAGAACTGTCCAAATTCTGAATATGTAGCATCTTTAACAAATAAAATTTAATAAAATGGATTACTACAACAGCATTCTAACTGGCTTCAAGCTAACCCCCTCAAATTCATTCTCCATATGGCTATGCCAGCTATGAATTTTTCTATGTCTCCCCATTGCTTATAAGAAAAAGACCAAGATCCCAAACATGACATTCCCAGGTCTGCCACAATCTGGTGTCTACCCATCACTTTAGTAGTGTCTTTCTTCTCTTTTTCTTTTCCTTTTTTAATGTGACAGGACCTCTCTCTAGCATTCAGGCTAGAGTACAGTGCTGTGAAAATGGCTCACTATAGCCTCAACCTCCTGGGCTCAAGTGATCCTCCCATGTCAACCTCCTGAGTAGTTGGGAGTTCAGGAATGCACAACAACTCCAACTAATTTTTATTTTTTATTTTTATTTTGTGTATTCATGAGGTCTCCATATATTTCCCAGGCTAGTTTCGAACTCCTGGCCTCTGGTGATCCTCCTATCTTAGCCTCCTGAGCAGCTGGGAGTACAGGCACATGTCACCACACCCAACTAATTTTTATCTACCTATCTATCTCTCTATCTATCTATCTCTCTATCTATCTATCTATCTATCTATCTATCTATTTTGAGTTGGAGTCTCACTCTGTTGCCCAGGCTGGAGAGCAGTGGCATGCTCATGGCTATTGCAGCCTCAACCTGCAGGGCTCAGGTGATCCTTCCACCTCAGCCTTCCAAGTAACTATAACTATAGGCATGTGCATTACGCCTGGCTTTTCTTTTCTTTTTAATCGTAGAGATGAGGTCTTGTCAAGATGTCCAGTCTGGTCTCAAACCTGTGGGTTCTAATTTTTTTTTTAAATGTATTGTAGAGATGAGGTCTAACCAAGTTGCCCAGGCTGGTCTCAAATCCATTGGCTCAGATAATCCTCTCACCTCCACTTCCCAAAGTGCTGGGATTACTGGCATGAGCCACCACGTCTGGCTTATTTTTTATTTTTATCTTTGTTTTATTTTATCTTTTTTTTTTTTTTTTTAGTCAGAGTCTCATTCTGTCACCCAGACTGGAATGCAGTGGCATACTAATGGCCACCGCAGTCAGACTTGACCTGCTGGGCTCAGGCAGTCCTTCTGTCTCAGGCTTGCAAGTAGCTGGAATCACAGGCACATGCCACCATGACCAACTAATTTTTTAAAAAATTTTTTGTAGAGACAAGATTTCGCCAAATTGCCCACACTGGTTTCAAACCCCTGGGCTCAGGCAATCCTCTCACCTCCACCTCCCAAAGTGCTGGGATTATAAGTGTGGGCCACCACACCCAGCTATTTTATTTATTTATTTTATTTTATTAGTTGGAGTCTCACTCTGTCGCCCAGGCTGGAGTGCAGTGGCACACTCATGGCCATCCCAGTGTCGACCCACTGGGCTCCAGCGATCCTTCCGCCTCAGCCTTCCAAGTAGCTGGAACTACAGGCACCGCAACCACGCCCAACTATTTTTTATTCTACTGTAGAGACGAGGTCTCGCCAAGTTGTCCGGGCTGGTCTCATACCCAGGGGCTCAGGCAATCCACTCGCTGGCCTCCAAAAGTGCTGGATGGCAGGCTGAACCACCGAACCCGGCCACAGCCTACTTTTTTATAGACATGGGATCTATATTGCCCAGGCTTGTCTCAAACTCCTGGCCTCCGGTGATTCTCCCACTTTGCGTTCCCAAAGAGCTGGAGTTACAGGCATGAGGCACCATGCCCAGCCCCCTCTAGTAATTCATTACCATTTTTGGTCTTCTACTTCAAAGAACATTTAGCAACATTGGTTGAGTGCCCTACAGACCATCTGTTTCAAGCCTCTCTGTCTTTAAGTCCCTTTGCCTTCATTCTGGGTCTTAAATGCTTACCTGCTTTTAGCTGATCAATTTCTGCTCATCAATTAAGAAATCTCCTGTAGGAAGATTCCTCTCTCGCATTTCCTACTATCCTGAGTACATCTTACAGCCTCCTCACAAACATTCACTGGACTTCATTTGCTGTGCACGTCTCCTCACCAGGTCATGCCTTTCTTGAGAGCAAAGTCTGTAGTTTTTCATCACCTAGCATGCTGCATAATATGCTCTCAATAAATATTTGAAAAAAGAATGAATGAATGAGTAAATTAATTCTTCCAAGAACAATTTGGGTGTACTGAATTTAACCTTAAAAACCTCTCAACCCAGCTACTACTATGTGTTTTTGAGAAAGATATCACTACTTGACTTTCTCCTACTAATGATCATTTAAGTTAATTTCAATAAATTAATGTCAAGCCTTTATGCTTTTCTTCTAGGAAAACTTGTCATAGCATCTGGCAATACAAAATTAATGATCAAGTTATCTTTTAAGTGAAATAGTGTAGGATAAAAATACATAAGTAAACTAAGTTTATTGTTAGTCCATTATATCATCTTTCTGCACCCAGCTTCTTACCCAAGATAGAATTCCTGATTCGTATTTTTCATGTCCTTAATTTTCCCTGCCTAGCAGTTTGATGGCATATGGACTATTTTAGAGAAAATAAAGGGCAATAAAAATCAGAAGCTTTGAAAACAATTTACGAATAGTCTCTCTAAGGAGTTTATATGTTAGATGTGAAGTAGGCGGATACCTTGCTACAGAGTTAATATGGATACAAATGGAACTTTCCATTTCGATGATAAAAACTTGGATATTTCTCATTCTATGAAACAAAGGTCTATCAGCCAAGAAAATTCCTTTATGAAATAAATAACGATTGGTAGGAACAGAACCTGAATTTAAAGATAAATTATGTATTTTGAGCAATGTCAAGCTAAGAAATGCAAAATCAACAAAAATTTACTACTTGAATTTAGTAGCTGAAGTGAGTTCATCTAAACTTTCAATTCCAATTTCATACATTGTAAGACTGTCTGTACCATCAATGCAAATGACAGCAGCACTTTTCACTATCAACGTTCTCCTAATCTTTTAAACAGTTATAATACTGTATCATATAAAGAAATAAAAATTACTTTGCATTAGCACACATCTCCAGAAATGAGCTCTTAGATTCTATTATTGTTTTTAAAATAGAAAACCACCTGCAAATTTATTAATATATGTCAAATATAATAAAAGAACAAAAATATAAGGAAGGTGAATTAAATTTTTATCAAAGCTTCAATCATAAATCCTAAGTATAATTAATTGTCAGGATGCAATCCATTTCTATGCATTATATGGTAAGACTTTCTAGAACGTAACAGAATCTAAGAAATAAGTTTCAGATAACGAGCATGCTAAGACTCAGGATTATTGTTGTAAATCCAGTCAGGTAATGCTGAAAACATCCTAGATCCTCATTCCAGGAGTGGAGATCTTGAAGGGATGGGGGCATTTTAGTACCTTGAACTTTCAGTGGCATTTGGAACCTCTCTCAGAAGGAAGTACAGTGGTGACTTTTATGTTGTAATGTTTCCAAAGGCTTTCAAATGTCATATGATAAGAGTTCAACAAATCCTTGCCGAAACCAGCTTTCAAGCAGCTCACTTCTGCTTTATAACATTTAAGTGCATGAGGCCTTAGTCATTAAAAACATCTCCATATTTACCAACCACTAATTTGCTTTCTAGATTTTTCCTTCCAAGTGCATCCCAGTGTCTTTAGGATGTGTATTTTTCTTTTCTACTCCATAATGACTTTCTTCTATTATCAATTGTTGCTAGTGAAGATTTGGCTCTTATTAGGAAAGAACAAGGCAGGGAGAATTACTAGGTCCTAACAGTGCAATCAAGTCGCATGAATGCACAGTGCGGATTGCTAGGACACTTCCAATCCTGGTGGATTTGTAAAAAGATGTAAGCAAATAACAGTTTTCTTGGGGAGATAAATTTATCATTTCTCTCTAAAAGTTTACTTTGAATATTAGTTATGTTTTAAAATTTGCACTTTTCTCCTGCATTTTGCAACTTAAGCTAAAAATCGCCACATTTTATTTAATCTTAATATAACTAGGATAAAATATTTAAAATTTTTTTAATGATGGCCCCAAAACACAAACACAGGAGTCAAATTCTCATGAAAATTATTCTAACTTGGAGCAAATTACTGTCCCATGAGCTGATTTTAGTAATTTTTAACATAATTTTTACTAAATGATTTTGCAGAATTAAAACTTATCTGGAAAAGAGTGCGATGCCTTTAAGTTGGACAGAGGAAAAGAAAATGTTTCTTAACAAGAACTCCTGACCTTTTAAGGCTTCAGGAAGTGTGTGGAAGTAAACACTTTCCTGAGGTGTCATCGTCTCTGAGGATAGAAAGGGGATCAGTTGCCAAATGACGTTCTAATTCTCATGGTTGGGCCTGTTGTCTGGAAAAAGAGTCATGCTTCATTTAGTAATTCCAGTGTTTCTTCCTCTTCCTGTAAATGAAGGGTGCAGGAGTAGGGAAAATTCATTCATTAAAAAAAGGAATAGAAATATGTATCCCATGGGAAGAAGCCATTTATAGAACCGTCTAAAAATATATATTTGGGCAGGTCAGATGATATTTTGCAATATTGCTGCAATGACCATTAAGTCTGTACTCTGGCTTTGACCATGTGTTCATTTTTGAAGAAGGAATCATTTTGAAGTACTAGGAAAATGAGGTTGCCAAAGAGATAAATTGTTATATGGCTAATTTCTTTGTATCTAGTTCAAACTGACTCCCCCAAGCAGAACTTATGGAGAGCTGTAAAATTAAAAAAGTAATAGTCTACTTAGGATTCCTTACCGATGACATTATCCTCATAATATAGTATTACGAGTTACAGTCTTTTTAATTTAGTATATGATTTTATGACTTATTAAATAGGTCATAAAAGTAACTGGGCAAGGGAAAACGAAGACATTGCAGGAGAAATCCAGGTCATAGAGCTCATCAGGCACAGTTGACTAGAAAACTGATCATTCTTGGACCCTGATTGGGGATTGGGGCGTGGAGTGGTTTTCATCCGAGTTACCAGGGGCGGTTTGAGAATGGTCACAGGTTGGAGGGTAAGGGACACAACTTGAGCACAAGAGCTGAGCACAAGAGCCTTGGTTTCCAAAGCCCTACAATCCACCACACACACACACACACACACACACACACACACACACACACACACTCACTCACTCTCACACACTCACTCTCACACACTGTGTGATCTTGGGGCAAGATTTTAACCTCTTTAAGCCTCAGGCCCAAAGCCAGGAGTGAGAAATGAATAATTCACAAGGCTTTTTCTGGCTCCAGATTCTGATTTTGCGTTTTGTTACATTTGGCCTCCTCTCAATTGTGAAGGAAGACTATGTTTTGCTTCTCTTCTAGATAAAAGAAGATTTTCATGTTCATTCAAGTTAATATTCATCTGAAAATTAACCACTGCTTTCTTTTCTTTTTCTTTTTTTTTTTTTTTTTTTTTTGAGTTGGAGTCTCACTCGGTCGCCCAGATTGGACTGCAGTGGCCGCTCCCGGCCACCACAGCCTCGCCTGCTGGGCTCCGGCAATCCTTCCGCCTCAGCCTTCTGAGTAGCCGGAATTACAGGCATGCATACCGCGCCTGGCTGCTTTTTTGATTTATTGTAGAGATAAGGTCTTGCTGCCCAGGCGGGTCTCGAACCCTTGGGCTCAGGCAATCCACTCACCTCAGCCTCCCAAACGCGCGGGATTACAGGCTGAGCCACCGAGCCCGGCTCCACTGCTTTATTTTCTAAATGTGATCACTAGACTTTCTGACTTGCAGAATTTTTATCCATAGGACATACGTGATGCCTCATGTCTCATCCTTCGGAAGGAAGGTACATCTAGCTTAAGGATCAAAATGGAAAGGATTGAGCCTGCACTCTTTCTGAGATGATGGTCACTGTCTGCATGGGAGGTTGCTTCTCTCACAGAGCAGGACCATGTCATCCTACCTCTTTAGCAGGTAATTCCTTGTGCTTCCCCAAGACCATCTCACTATATATGCGGCTATATGTGCTTTTCTTTAGTGAAAGCTGGGTTCAATTTAAGATGATAACTAAGTAAAAGAGGAACAAAACTAAGGCTTTTTGGTAAATGGTATATTCTCAGGTTTCAGTGGAGTTCTTCCCATGGAAGTCCACTCTCAGGCACGTCTCCAGATCCTTCCTAAATCTATCTTCCTCCCCATGCCCCATCATGGAATTAATGGCAATCTCTGCTAGTGCTGCCTTTTCCAAAGCTTCTCTTGGCTAATCTTCACCATTTTTTCCCCTAGAAAACTTTAGACCTACCTATTTCCTGAACATATTATTTTTCCACAGTGCATTTTCCCAAATAGGAATCACATATTCTGGATTATTGAAGAAGAAAAATTCTATATATATAAAATGAAGGGATGTTAACTAACTTCTGGAATGACCCTTTCATAAAATGGAGAAGTAAAATAAATGACCTCATCTCCAATTTAAGGTCCTTATCTTTATCCTACATCACAAAAGTGACGTGAAGATCAGGTTCAGATGGAGAAATAATATCCTGTCTTTTTCCACTATCCTGGTCATTTGGAGGTGTCTGGCTTATGTCGAGGAAGGAGGAGATGTTACGTGAAAGTAGGTCAAGGAAAGAAGAGCTCAGTATAATCCAGCTTTAGCAATAAAATGCAGGAGCCAACTAAACCATCATAAGAGCAGAGCCAAGTCTTGATTGCAATGTCAACCACAGAAAGTAACTTTGCTGGAATGTCGAAGGGTTTCCAGTGGTCTGGCAGTGAGGGAGACACGTTATGCTTACATTTCACCAGCTCTGATTTCTGTTTTTTGAGTAGGCTTCATGGGGAGAGAACCTAATTGTCCTATTTTCATGGAATATCTTCTACCAGTTCCCTGAAGTAACCCCTAGTTACACTCTGGTTTCAACATTTAATAGCTCTGGCATCTGGGTAGCCCACAAGATTGCTCTACCACATAGAAATATGTTCATTTGTGAGGTTTATTAAGTGTTATTTGGGTTTCAGAGTGCTATTCTACTCAAACACAGACAAATTCTGTTCTAACTGTGAAACGAACACAAGAGCTAGATAGAGATAGAAAAGTATTACTGACTTATATTGAATCAAGCAAGACTAGAAAATCTTTCTTGTCCCAGAGTACAAAATGGTTCTTCATATGTCCGGGCATGGGTACTTACACTTGGAGATAGCTGGGTCTGTCAAGCAGGCGCATTCTCCACTCTCTGCCTCACAACCAGCTACATACAGAGCTCAAGAGGAAGGGTCACATGTGCTCAACAACCTTGAGCATGTAGTTGTTGGCCATTAGAAAAAAAAGACCCAGATCAATATAAACTAGGCTCCCACCATCATACCAATCATATACCTCACGCTTCCTTCCAAGGAAAGAACAAGTTCATGGCCAGAAAAAGGAAAATAGCCTCGTTGCAAAATTTTCACAAAAGCGTTAAGTTTTTGTTTTATGAAAAAACTAATACGGGAAGAGAGAAAGTCTGTTTTACTTATAATAGTAAAAAGACTGAAAACTTTTAGCAGATTAACTTGAATTTATACCACAAACTGAATGCTAATTTTTATATTTGTTTTATTTATTTATTTTTTGGAGTAGGAGTCTCACACTGTCGCCCAGGCTGGAGTGCAGTAAGCACGCTCCCAGCTACCGCAGCCTCAACCTCCTGGGCTCAAGCGATCCTTCTGCCTCAGCCTTCCAAGTAACTGGAACTACAGGCATGTGTCACCATGCCTGGTTGATTTTTTTTATTTACTATAGAGGCGAGGTCTCACCAAGTTGCCCAGACTGGTCTCGAACCCCTGCTCTTGCCTCCTCCTCTCAAAGTGTTGGGATTACAGGCGCGAGCCATTGCCCCTGACTGCTGGAAGTTAATTTTTAAATTAGTGGTTATAAAATCTGAATCCTATCTAACAATTTTAATAGTGCTGCTATTTGTTTCTTTCTTCAAGCTTATGGTAGGTTCATTCATTTATTTACTTGATAATTCTAAAGTTCTTACTTTGTGACAAGATACTAGGGATACAATAGTGCTCTTGAAGAAAGAAAACCACTTGAGGGGAGAAGTAAGTAAAAGCTTTAATATGCTGTGGAAAGTGTTACAACAGAAGAGACTGATGGGAAGGCTTCACAGAGGTGATGAAACTTCCAAAGAAACTTGAAAGATGAATAGGAGTTAAGCAGGCAGGTAAAGAGAGGAGAAAGCATTCTAGATAGAACAACACGCCTAAGGTGTGGCAAGCTGTACTTCTTCAGGGAGCTTCAGGTAGTAAGAGTGGTTTCCCTGCAATGTAAGGGACATGAGGAAGGTGGATTTTTCTCCTCTGCTTCTATTATTGTGCCACTTCCTTCCTAGGGCAGCACTTTACACTTTCATACAGATTACTCATTGGACCCTCTTTTCCCTCCTAGATTAAGCAGTAACAAAAAGAGAGTCACGTTATTCTTGATGCCTTTCTCCTACTGTCACAAAAAGGAAAATACTTTCTAAGGCTATGGTTTATTTCTTTGTAGCCTCTTTCTTAATCTCTATGGGGAGGACGTTTTCTTATACATTTATACTTTGCTGTGTTTAGAGGATAAGTCCAATTTTTCTTTACATATATTTAAAATTATTTACTGTTGGGCCTATTTCTTGGGGATATTTGAAAAAGTTCTCACCTAGGACTGTTATTTGTCCAACTACATTAAAAATTCCATGAAATCATAGGAGAAATTACCTCATCTGGAAAGTGTAAGTAATGAGTGTACTATGCCCGAGAATTCAAAATATATATGAAGAAAACAGGACAAAATTTGATCATGGAAAATTAAACAAGTGTCAGCTGATTAAGATCCTTCATAGAGAAGTCTTCTGAATGAATTTACATGATCATATCTGTGTCTTAAAAACATCTGTGGGCCAGACACAGTGGATCACGCCTATAATCCCAACACTTTGGGAGGACACGGTGAGAGGATCGCCTGCGTCAAGGGGTTGAGACCAGTCTGGGCAACTTGACAAGAATTGTCTCTGTACTAAACCAAAAAATTAGCCGGGTGTGGTGGTGCATGCCTTTAGTTCCCGCTACTTGGAAGACTGAGGTAGAAGGAACCCCTGAGCCCAGTAGATTGAGGGTGTGAGTGTATGGTAGCTTTGATCATGTCACTGTACTCCAGCCTGGGCAACAGCATAAGACTGACTCAAAAAAATAAAAAAAATAAAAATAAATCCATGAGGGATGAACTTTAAAGGGAAGAGTTGAAAACATGGAGACTAACATGGAGACTTCAATATTCATGGGAACAAATGATTCAAATTTTAACTAAGGTAGGGTTAATGAAAAAAAAGATGGGTGATTTCAGAGATGTTTGGAGGTCAGTTTGACATAATGATGCTCAAAACATAAAGCAATTGAGGTTAAAGGGTAGAGTTCTTTGCTGAGATTAGAAACAGAACAGAAAAAGGAGTTGAGACAATGGGGGGAAAACATTAAATTTAATTTTAGATATTTTTAGCATGAGACCTCAACAAGACAATCATATCACAATTATTTTGGACATTTCCAAAGTGAATAAAAACGTGCTTTAAGAGCAAATTTGATTTTTCAAAAACAGACAAAATTACCTTAGAGCATAAATTTGATGTCAAATGTATTTAGTGTGTAAATGTTATTTGCTTCTGTTTTTGTTTCAAAGGAGTGTGATTATAAATCAGTGACTTATGTGGCTTTTTTAAACGATCTTATTAATATGTTACTTTTAGACCACATTGAGGCAACTTGGCATAGACTAAAGACCAGTGAAAGATGGAAATGCTTAGGCAATCAAAAATATGATTTTAAAAGGCTAGAGTCAGAAAATAAAACAAAATTTTTTTAGCAGAAAGATGGATTATTTCAGTCAAATCTCCTTCACTTCCTCTCATTTGTTTACTTAGTACCAGGACAGATTTTTATTCTATCACATTTCAGGCAATGTTTCCAATGAAATATTGGTTTTTGACACTTCAACATATATTCTACAATGCTGTAAAATTTTCTTAGTTAAGATCCATCTTCTTTTTTGCAGACTCTAAAATAAGAATACATTAAAAAATAGAAGGGAAATGTATTCTCAAATATATAAATCCAGAAAATGACCAATCTCTTAAGATTTTATGATTAGTCTACTTTCATGGGCTATTATCAAGAATTATCTGAGAATTACTCATAATATTAAATTGCAATTATATACATGACTAAAGATGAGATCTTAGCATGCTGTATTTTTCTTCAAGGGCTTAAAAATAAGCAACTGAATATTTTCTATGTCTCTTGATTCATGTAGTCAAGGTCATCAATTTCTACAGGGTAGTTATTCATATCCAGTAAATATTGCATTTTATAAAGTAATAAAATTGTATTTCATAGTTTTTTCAGATTGGGCAGATTTCATTTTCTATATAATACTCACAGGAGACCTCTCTTTTGACAGTACAAGAGAAGGATAAATTGAAGTTCATCTAAATGCCCAATAGTCTAAGAAATGGGAAATAAATAGGCTATTACAATGTAGAAATCTATTAAAACTTTAAATTCCTAAATATTTAACTTTTAAGACTGGAGAAACTTTTGTTCTTCAAGAATAGATAGAATGTTCAATATTATTCCTTAAAACAGCATTGTAACTTCCTATAGACCTAGTTTTTATAATGCTGTGTTGAAAATGGGCAAATAAGTTAGCCTTAATTTATAGGTCCATATAAAATAATTATTTGGATGTCTTAAAGTAATCATTTGCTAAGGAAGCAAATTTTGTATTAAAATGTCTATAAGGCATATGGAATAATAAGTTTATTTAACTGGCTTTAATAAAAATAATAATACATGATAATACATAGTAAAATATCAGATGGAAGAAAAGCAATTAAATAAAAATTAAAAGTCTTCCTCCACCCAGACACCCAGTGCTCATCTTCAGTAATATCCTCAATTTTCTCCTCCCCAACCCATTGGGAAGAAAACAACTGCTATCAGTTATACATTTTTTGGTATAGTCTATTCAAACAATCCTCTAGATATGTAAGTGTATATGTGATCAATCAGTCAATTTATCTATCTGCTTATCTGTTTTAAACACAGATATCTTATTCTGCAATTTAACTTTTGTTTCACTTAATATAGCTTGAATATCACTTCATATTAATGAATAAAGAACTACTTTTTTATGTAACAAGCAAGGTTTTGAATTGTATAAATGAGCCGTGTATTTTAGAAATAGCTGTTTCCTAAATATTATACAAGCTTGGTTAAAAACTATCCAAGCTTCTAAAGGCTCAAGAGTAGAAAATTCCCCTTGCTGCCAGCTCAGGCCCAATTCCATTTCACATCTCTGAAGAATTTCATGAGCAAAAAGATTTTCCACCAAAACGTAGGGGTCTCAGGTACTCTGCTCTGCCTCAGGAAGCTTGAAAATCTTGAGAATATAGATTTGCAAAAACACTTAAATCTTTGACATATTAAATGGAAAAAGTATAATAGTTGGATATTTCCTCTATCTTAACATTCTGTACCTTCAAAATGTTTATGAATTAATTTGATACTGAGCTTTTATAAATTTAATAATATAATAAAGACATTTAAGATTGCAAGGTCGGGGAAAATTCTTGGTCCAAAGAAGTTCCTGCATCTGACCACTCACACAAGTCTACAGATGATATCTGTAGACTTCTGCCTGTTGCTTAATAGAATGATATTCTTGAGTCAGGAAGTGAGTTCCTCAGATACTCTGTGGGAATTTCTTGTGTCCTTCTCAGATTCTTATTTGAAGACCATCGGTAGAAATTATTTACTGGACGGAATTTAGGGAAAGAATTGATCTCAAAAGTTTCCTCAGTTCCAAAGTGTGTATGTCATGAACTCACAGTCAACACTTACTCTCAGAGCTCACAAAGCAATATAAATAGCAGAGTATAGCCTCCTGCTCTTCAACCACTTCTAAGAAGCCCCACAAGCTGCCATTCAAAATCCAGGCTTCTCCAAGGCATCTTGGTGTAAGACACAGTCCACACCTCTCACTTTACAAAAACTCAGAATCTGTGTGTGACTGTGTATCTCAGACAATGCTTTTCTGCTTAATTTTTCCGCTGTACTCTGAGACTTTAGCATTGAACAACATTTGACTGAAAATATTCCTAGAACTTGGTAGTGTAGGACTCTATTTTGAAGGGTTCCAGATGGAGAAAAAGAACTTAGGGAATCTGCAAGCATACTTTATTTTGGGAGAAAAGAATTTCCCTAATGGGATACAATGTAGCTGGTACTTGAAATGTGTCTCCTTCCCAATAACACAGTCTTTCTTACACTCCATGTTGACTTTGGATATTAGAAAAGATTCAGCCTGGTTTACCTCCCTAGGATACAATCACATGTTAATTCTACTGAACTCCAATGCCTCTCTATCTTGCAGTAAGTTCTACTTAATTCAAAGCCAAAAACAATAGCCCTTTCCCAAGTCTGGCTCCTGCCTCTAGGACTTTCTGTCCACAGTTCTGGTATATACAGGAAGTTTTCCTGATATTTTCCATCTCTTCGACCCCGCTCATTAGGCTAGACCTCTTGATATCAATGAACATACCTTGTTCATGGGGGCTTATTATGCCATTGGGAATTATGCATTGGGCCACCTATGCATCGGACAGTTTTCTGAGGATTATCTATAGCTACATGTGTTTGCCCAGCTCTTTTTCCCCTTAAAAGGTTAGTTTTGACTGGAACTTGGTTACCCCTTTCTTAACAAGCTTACATGTTTCCAGTTGTAGAACATGTAAATTATTCCAGAATCTACCTTAGTTACCAAAATTATATTGAAGAAATTTCTCATAGCAAGTAAGTCTTCTTTGTTGGGCCAGCAGTCATATCCAGAGTTGGTAGTATTATGGCTGATTATGTTATATTTTCAAGAAAGCTACTCTTGATCCCCCAAGACAGGACTGACTGCCTCTTCTTCTTCTGCCATAATACCTTCTATTTATGCTCATAAGCACTTACCACATTATAATGTAATCAACTGTCAAATATTGTGACCTATTCACCTTTATAGTAATCCTGTGTCTAGCACATTGCCTATCACGTACAAGTGCTCCATAAATATTTGGCAAAAGAGTAAATGAATTAATTTGGAGCATAAGAAGAACAGTCATAGAGAGGGATATGTGAAAAAGCAGAGAGCAATAGGGATGTGACATACTCACTACAGATGATTTTTCCAAAAGTATGTTTGTGTTAGAAGTTAGTCTGACACATACCCATGAAGAAACCTTGTGTAAACTTGCCCATATATGGCAATTTGATAAGTGGTAATGAGTAAGATAGATTCTGAACCAGAGAACAGGGTAATTTTTGAGAGAAAATGTGTTATAAAGAACAGTTGGGGAAGGAATATAAATGCACTTTATCACAGATTGTTGCATAGGCATCAACATGCAAGATGGCAAAATGACATTAAAAGAATGTGTAATCCTATGTGCCGTGTGTGTTTGTGTGTTTGTTACTTTTTGAAATAATGACTTTAATGAAAAAAAGTATGATATGATGTTAGCTGGAAACTAATGATGCAAAAATGCATACACGATACAAATAACACCACCACAACAAAAATGTATGGAGTGAAATAGAAGGGAAACATCTCCAAATATTAACAGAGTATGTGTTCAGTGAAATAATTATGGGTGACATTTTAAAATACTTCTTAGTGTTTTCTAAAATATTATTTTAAAAATTATTGCCTTAATCATTTACAGAGCTTCTATTCATTTCTTACATAGATTAATTTAATGAACATAAGAATATGGTTTCCATAGCAATGGGACAGTTTGCAAATCTGTTTCTTTGAGTCAATATAACATTAACCATTTACTCTCTCAATACAATAGAGCAGTGATACTCTTCTTGAAAAAATTGTTAGTGCCAAAACCAAACATATGACTATTCCTTTAACCTGAGCATGAATTATTTACATATACATATATTTTAATATTTGAAGATACTTGAAGGCAGAGGAGTACATTTTTCTACTTCTCTATATCAAATATCTTTAAAAAGTATGAGTATTCAAAACACTGCATTAGAGTCCTTATCTATCTTTTTCCATCTAAAAATGCACAACCACTCTTAAATATACATAAACACATAACAGATACATAAATGGTTAATGTTGCTAAAAGTCCAGAGCTAGTTTTATAAAAGGAGAAAGTATAGTTGAGTAAATAAACTATAGAAGCTCTATTCCTACTCACTGAATGAGGGTCGGATGGAAGATCAAACAATGTATCTGTGGGCATATTTATATGCATTTGTATGAAATATATGCATGTATATAAATATATATATCCTTGTACTTAAGAATTTACATATATCATAAAATATCTCAGATTAATTATACCTTTACTTTTATTAAAAAATAGGGGCACTGAGATTTTTGATACTATCACAACTTTTACAGTTTAAATTGTATTCATTTTAGTTTTAAGAATAGGGTTATAGAAATTTTAAAATCAAATTCTGAATATTTTGATAAAAGAAATAGCCATAGTCTCTGGTCAAAATATCATAACTAAAATCACAGATAATATCATCTCAAGCAAATGTCAATTGAAAGATGGTTCAACTTATATTAACAGAGAATATTTCTCACCAGCAAAATTACTAGAACATCCTTCCTTTTAATTAGTTTTTAAATTGAAAGTTTTCATTATGACCATCATTTGCAAAAAAGAAAAGAAAATCTTGAATTATAATAGCTTCTGTAATGCATTGTCTGGCTTCAATAATTAAGTTTCAAGCCCACAGAAATTAATTGGGTTTCATAAGAGAACTTCATAGAAGTTAATGTCTTAAAATGTAGAAGAAATAATGTAATAAGGCTAAAATTTACTTTTGAGACATAACTAGAAAATACATAAATATCAGAAAATACATAAATATCATAGCCAACTCATAGAAAAATAAGAATTTTACTTTTAAGTTATGTGGTAAATATGATATGAATTTTTGTAAAACATTTGGAGAATTGACTAACAACACATTATTCTTACATTTTAGTCTTAACATCATAGAAGTTTGTTTCTTACTCATGTAACCATAAGTTAATCACTCTTATGTAAGTGACTTTCCTCCATGTGATGATTGAAGGACCCAAGTTTCTTCCACTTTATGTCTCCGCACCTCCTAAGGTCTTAGACCACTTCGACATATATATTTTGCAAATGGGGAGAAAAGAGCATAGGGAAGGTAAATCTATATTTGTAAATACCTTGGCCTGGAGGTGATACAGTGTATATACCACTCCCTCTCACATTCCTTAAGTAATCACTAATCACACAGCCACGGGAGTTGGGAGATGTATTCCCTAGTTAAAACTCAATACTACAGAAAGAAAACACAAATTTTGGTGAATATATTATCATATCTATCTCCCTAGCAATGAAATAACAATCTTTAATTAATAGTTGTTTATGGTTGGGCTCAGTGTCTCAGTCTGTAATCCCAGCACTTTGGGAGGTTGAGGCAAGTGGATTGCCTGAGCACGCAGGTTTGAGATCAGCGTTGACAACTTGGCGAGATCTCCTCTCTAAAATAAACAAACAAATTAGTCCGGTGTGGTAGCATGTGCCTGTAGTTCCAGCTACTTGGAAGACTGAGGCAGAAGGATCGCCAGAGCCCAGAAGATCGATGCTAGGGTGGCCATGAGCGTGTCACTGCACTCCAGCCTGGGCAACAGAGTGAAACTTCAACTCAAAAAAAAAAAATAGTTGTTTACTTTGTATCAGACATTATTTGATGTGCTTAATATACATAACAACCCTATGGGGTAAAAAATGTTCTAGTAATGATTTCACATATGAAGAAACAGGAACAGGGGCTGATTCAGAATATTTTTTATAAAAAAATTTTCTTATGATAAAATTTGAAGGTTACTCTAATTTTTCACAAGAAATAATCAATTTTACTTACATACAATATCAAAATGTAATGTATATATAAACATGGAATACAGATTTTATTTTAAAAAGTAATATTGGATGTGCCATGATCTTTCTTTTACAGTCAATCCCATTTTTACATATACACATTTATTTCTTAATTAGTAAATGTTTTCAAATACTGCTCTTACAAGTACTAGAAATTTAATTTCTATAATGTGTTTTTCACATGTGAAGAAATAATTCCCAAACTGCATGAAAAGCCAATTTTCTCTTTATACCAATATTCTAATTTGGATAATTGTACCCTAAGTACTGACCATTTCTATCACCCTGCTTTAGATTTGAGCAAAGTAAGAACAAGTTTATTATAAACTTGAGGAATTAATAGCCCTTTTTTGGACATTAAAAACATTTTTTGAATGACTAAAAATCTTCAAAATTGCTGAAGTCATCATTTATAACAGACTAGTTAGAGGAAACAAGAGAACACACATTATTTCTCTTTTACATTTGTACACATTGTCACCTTTTATTCTATTATTGATCTTAACCAAATAATTAAACATCAATATTTATAATATTTATAATTTGACAGAACTTTGAATCACTTAGGTTTACATTTGGTTACTTTCAACAGAGAACACAAACCAAAAAGACTTAATCAGTAGCCTATTTTTTCTCATCTAGCAGTCCAGATGTAGTGGCTTTGTGATGTCATCAATTGTCCATACCCCTGTTTTTCTACCCTCAACATCTTAAACACATAGCCTTTATCCTCATGGTTGCAAGACTGACCTTACACCTCTAGCCATCACATCTGCGGTCTAGGCAGAAGACATTAGAAAATAGGCCCGGCATGGCGGGTCAAGCTTGTAATCTCAGCACTTTGAGAGGCCAAGGTAAGAGGATTGCCTGAGCCCACGGGTTTGAGGCCAGCCTGGGCAACTTGGTGAGACCTCATCTCTACAGTAAATCAAAAATTAATCAAGTGTGGTAGCATGCACCTGTAGTTCCGGCTGCTTGGAAGGCTGATGCAGAAGGATTGCCTGAGCCCAGCAGGTCGTCACTGGGCTGGTGGTGAGGGTGCCACTGCACTCTAGCCTGGGAGATGGAGTGAGATTCCAACTCAAAAAAAGAAAGAAGAAAGAAAGAAAGAAAGAAAGAAAGAAAGAAAGAAAGAAAGAAAGAAAGAAAGAAAGAAAGAAAGAAAGAAAGAAAGAAAGAAGGAAAGAAAGAAAGAAGGAAGGAAGGAAGGAAGGAAGGAAGGAAGGAAGGAAGGAAGGAAGGAAGGAAGGAGAAAGAAAGAAAGAAAGGAAGAAAGAAAGAAAGAAAGAAGGAAAGAAAGAAAGAAAGAAAGAAAGAAAGAAAGAAAGAAGAAGAAGAAG
>NW_007247747.1:667646-701593 GCF_000164805.1 Carlito syrichta | reverse complement strand
TTTTTTTTTTTTTTTTTTTTTGAGCTGGAGTCTCACTCTGTCACCCAGACTGGAGTGCAGTCCTTCTGTCTCAGCCTTCCAAGTAGCTGGACCTACAGGCACGTGCTACCACGCTAATTTTTTTGATTTATTGTAGAGATGAGGTCTCGCCAAATTGCTCAGGCGGGTCTCGAACCCGCGGGCTCAGGCAATCCACTCACCTCAGCCTCCCAAAGAGCTGGGATTGCAGGTGAGCCACCAAGCCCGGCTATGTTTACTTTTTTAACTAGACAGGAACACTCCCTTCTGGGTCTTTCTCTTACATTCTACTGTCTTGGATTGGGTCACTTCACCACTTGTAGCTGCAAGAGAGTCTGCTCTTAGCTGGACATAGTATTGTCTCAAATGAGAATCAGAGTTCTCTAAGGAAAAAACAGGTTAAACTACTAGAGTCCTGTTTCACTTTTTGAGACCCTTTTAACATTTTGATAGTTTTTTTTAACTTTTACTTTAAATATTAAGACAAAAACAAGCAGTCAAAACTTCTTGAGTGAGAATAATTTACTCTCTTGACATCGTTAAGGTATTTTCAAATATGCTGCAAAGTTATCCTTTAATACAGTATATGTTTTACAAAAATATTTGTATTTTTTTTAAAAAGTCCCTAAAAAATCTAATTAAACTCATCTGAGACTCCGAGATAGTAAAAGTTCTGGCCCAATAAAAAAATTTAATTTTGATTATTGAATAAGTTATTATACCAGTCTTGAAATGGGTTTGTTGCTTTGAATACTATTTTCAAATTTTCTCAAAATGTTTTGGTATGTTATATATTTTAGGCTATAGGTTTTAAATAATATGTCATGTGTTGACTGCTGACATTCACTATGTATCCATATGTTCACAATGCAACAAATTAGTAATAAAATAGAAAGAATGGATATTATTATTCCATAATTACATTTATATATGTATATAATCTGCTGTTTTCCTGTTTTATTCCAAAAAATAAGAACAAACAAGCTAATCTTACACTTTACAGAACAATTATGATTGTATTTTTGAAAGATAAACGTACAGATTTTACTATGAAAAACTGGAAAACAACTGGTTGAAGGCATTGTTGAACTATATGCTGAAACTCATAAAGAAGGTGTAGTTTTGAGATAATCTCTGAGTTTAGAGATACCAAAGTAGACGTGGCATCTCAGTTATGGTGGCTAACTGAGACCTAACTATAAACACAGTGGGCTCAGTCTAATAACTCCTTACATGTGGTATAGGAGTTGGTGCTTTATCTCATTCAACTCTATATTCTTGACTTAGTTTTTAAGAAAGCAGAATTTATTTGATCCATAAGAGGTAGTACTTTTTTATTGGTTTATATGTTGAAAATTATTTCTTCCTTGAAAATATATTAATTGGCCTTAATTAGCTCTAGGTAAGCTCTCAGAAAATACTATTGTAATTTAAAAAATTTATGCATGATTATTCTTAAGAAATAGGAAAAAATGTTTTTAAGAATTAGCAGCCTATCTTCACATTGAATTCTTTGCAGATGCTCTCAAAAACTTTTACTTATAACTAATATTTAATATTCTGTATTAGCTTGAGTAAAAATCTTAGAACTATGTGAACACTTCAAACTTGGTCATTTTAGATGAGATTGGGCACACTTAGGGTGGTTGGTATGGCCGTAGACAAACTTAGTCATTTTAGTCAACTTAAACGCTCCTAGTTTATATTGAATACCCATTACTATAAAATATTCTACATATAGACCAAAAATATACTTAGTTTATCTACATCTATTTACATGAACAACAATAGAAAGATATTAACACTATTTATTAAGTGTTTTTAATATGTCAAACTCTATCTTAAGTGCATGAATTATCTTATTTAATCCTCACAGGACTTTCATACAGTACTATTTTCCAGATTAGAAACCAGAGATAAGATAATTAGAACAGGTTGACCCAGGTCACAACATACAAGCGGCAAAGAGAAAAATTAAGAACAAGCAGTAAACCAATAAAGTCTACATCTAATCAGTCTAACTGAGTAACAAAATTCCTATGAGGTCAGGAAATGCGAATGATGATAATGTGGTAAATGATTTTGAAATCATCTTCATCTTGCTAATATGTGAGCTATATTATGAAAGTTTTGCTTAATCTTGAGCTTGAGTCAGATGAAAACAAAAGACTTAAGGGGAATGATGATTATCGTAGGGAGAAGAGTGCTTTGTTCTTGAATCTTGAAGTCAAACAAGATAATCCTATCTCCGATTATTTTAGATTTCAATCAAGTTTTACACTGAGAAGCCTGAATTATAAGAATAATCAGGGAAATGTGCTTGATAAAAACTGTCCATTAGGAATGTATGGGAACTAGTACAGATCAATAGCTTTTCTTACTCATGTCATGTGAGAGCACTGTCTGGATTCTGGAGGCCGGGTAGGACAAGAAGAGAAGATTGTAGCAAAGGAGATTATACTAATATAATAGTAATTTATATTTTACTAATAATTAGTTCTATACTAATTCTACAAGCCAAAGAGCAGTTGATTTGCAGATTCTTGGAAGTCCAGATATTCTCCCAGAACATTCTAAGACTACTTAGAAGACATAAATAACGTCTGGAAGAAGCCTCAGGCCCTATAACGTGTATGTGGTGGTGGGGATGGGGGCGTGATAAGGGGTCAGGGGCTGCTTTAGAGTCCTTCATCTTAAATAGCTGCTAAGTTGGTATTGAAGCAGCTTGTCTGCCATTTTGTCGCAGACCTTAGCCTGGGGAAACATCTAATTTGGTAACACTTTCGTTTGTTTTCCCATGTTCCTGAAAGAGTGAAAAACTGAAAGCTTTGTGCCTTGGGTTGTTTGCCCGGACTAAGAACTATGGCATTAAACTCAATCCCATTTTGATTTAACTGCCTCATCTCTGACTTCTAGCTCTCAAATTTGGGACTTACTGTTCTGTGAATGTCGCAACATGATCAGTAAAATATAAAACAGACTTCAGCACAATGAAGGCTGTTAAGAAGGCATGCTAATATATTTTTCCAACATGATTTAAAATGTTTAGATTTTTTAAAAAATTGTAGATAATCTGACAGGAAGTTAAAGTAAAAAGAAAAGTCACCTTACAGCAATAATTACAAATGAAAAAGTTTTGAGTTCTGCATTGGATATGACTGGGTTACTTTAGTTGGAACATACAGTTTCTATTTAAAGGATTAACTGATAGGGAATAATTGAATTAATTGAAAACTGAGTTCATTGAACAATTTTTATAAGGTTCCCTTTATATACTGTTTATGAGGCCGGGATAATGGAGTTCAATAGTGGCCATGTTGTCCAGTATAGTCAGCATTAGCCACATGAGGCATTTATGTTTGAATTTTAATAAATAAAACTTAAGATGCAGTTCTTCAGTAGCATTAGCCACCTTTCAAGTGTTCAATGGTCACATGTGGCTAATGACTATCTTATTGGAGAGCCAGGAAGGGAGATCATTTCCATCCTTGGAGCAGAATAGTGAAACAGCATGGGCTCTAAATTTAGACAAACCTTGGTTTGTATCTTCAACTGTGACACTTACTTACTAGATAATTTATCTGTACCACAATTTCAATTTTTAATATTCAGGCAACACTTTCTGCTTTATGACACTGTTGTTAGGATTAAATGTTTCAACAGTCTTAGGTCAGGAAAGCGGGTTTTGGAAGTCTATCTGTATTGTGAAACGATTAGAAGCATAGGCTTGGAATCAGAAAGGCCTGGGTTTGAATCTAAGTTTACTATTTACAGGCTGTGTGATTTGGGCAAACTACTTAATTTTCTAAGCATAAGTTTCCTTTAGATAATAACACCTACGACATAGAGATGTTGTTAAGAATTAAATAATTAACTGAGAAAATACAGGTAAAATACTTTACATTGTGCATGCTACTCATTAAGTGGTCAACAAATGTAGGCTAATAAGTGTTCAAAATGTATGTTATCTAACATATTACCAAAGGCAAATTTGTATACTACAAAATAACTTCTGTAAATTCTATAAACTAAAACATCAAAATTATAAAATACAGTCTAATGTCAAGATCAATAATAGCAGTGATTTTAATTGCTGCTATTATTAAAGAATAAAATATTCCAGTAACTCAATTTAGCCATTACTAAAATAAGGTCATTTTCTCAACATTTTATTGGCCATCAGTGTTTTAAATAATGCTTTTTTTATGACATAAGTTATCTTGGCACCTTTACATAAGTTAGAAGGAATTAATAAATAAATGTTGAATTAATGTTAACAAAACTGTAATACACAACAAGATTTCTTTATTGTAATTTCACTTTTAAGTGAATAACTTTCACCTTGCCACATACTAAGGTATTTTGGGTTTTTGTTTTTGTTTGTGTTTTTGAGTTGGAGTCTCACTTTGTTGCCCAGGCTGGAGTACAGTGGCATGCCCAGGGCCACCCCAGCATCGACCTACTGGGCTCCCGTGATTCCTCCTCCTCAGCCTTCCAAGTAGTGGGAAATACAGGCATGCGCTACTACACCCCACTAATTTTTTTGATTTGTTGTAGATATGAGGTCTTGCCAAGTTGCCCAGGCTGTTCTCGACCTGTGGACTCAGGCTATTAAGGTATTTTAAGAGATTATGGGTTGTAGTGGGAAACTGCCAGGGGAAGGGGTGGGATTGGCAGTAGTGGGAAACTGCCAAGGGAGTGGAGGGGCACACCTCATCAACAAGGGTACCTGCATAATAAACACTTGTATACTTAAGGTATACAAGTGTTCATTATTTTATTTTGAAACAAAAAAAAAATTTTTTTAAGAGATAGTAGGTTGTTTACATACCATACCTCGACTTTGAAAGATGTCATTCACTCTAGGATCTGTGGCCACAAGAGTTGTTTTAAATGGTACAAAGATGGAATTATGTTATTTTTAAACACTTCCATTTATGCACATTAAATTCACATCACAGAAAGCCTGTTAATGGTTTTAAATGTTTGGAAAAGCCTTAAAATTTAGAATGGAAAAATTTCCATGCATTGGTTAGTTTGTGGTTTTACCACCATGATTTTCATATGTGTAGATGCCTTAGAAATTGTATTTAAACTTTTTGCTCTCTACTTTCACATTCTCGTTTTAAACTATAAATCTTTTCTACTATGTGCACTTTACTAACCATACTGAAATGTGTGTGTGTGTGCATGTGGCTTGGAGCAATGAAATATATAAAAGACATTTAAGGTAAAAAAAATAAGTGAATATCTACTTAGTAAACAATTTTAATACTTATATGGTTTATGTAGAAAGAACATTTAAAATAAAACTTGCTTTAAAATTTAGAAGAGTATTACCAGAAAATATGATCCAAGCACTTGGTAGAGATATGTATAATTGTTAAAATTACTATTTTTAAAATTTAAGGTTAGTATACTTTTCAAGAAAGTAGAAAACATCTGTGGTGTTAGAAATTCAAATTTATAGTTTCTAGAGTGACTATCATGGAGATGAATACTACAGTAATCCTGGCTTAACATGTCGAGAACACCCATGTTTGACATCCTCAAGAGACAGCTGAAAGATAACCATTGTTGTAAAAGCCACTTAAAGTTTTCCAGGACTATTATATTCATGCTTACAGTATGTGTTATTAAATAGAAAATTTTCTTATCTTTCTCCAGCCTTTGACCTGTTTATGAATTCCATGTCATCTTTAAGTACAAAATAGTATACATTGTTAACAAGTGTTTATGTTCACCATTCCCAGATAATAATTTTAAAACCTAACTCATCATTTTGCTAGTTTTGAAAAACAACCTATTCTTAAAAGGCAAAAGAGATATACTTCAAAAGGCTTTATTTTTTGGTTGTCTTTTCAAAAAAAACGTGGAAAAACTGAAAATACATAAAATATATAAGAAAATAATTATCCTTCATAAATTAAAGATACATAAGAAAAATAAATGAAGCAATTCATTTATTGCACATCATTTGTGTCCAAAGCCCTGATATTAAACACTGTAGTCTATGGAATGATGAACAAAAGAGAGTTCCAGACTGCAAGAAGATAGTCTAGAAAAGAAAATAAGACAGAGATTCAAGTTACTACAAGGTGAAAAGTTTTGTAGTGATTCATTTGAGGAATGTAGGTCTGACCGGAAGAATCAGAAAAAAACATGGAGGACCAGAAGCTAGAGAGAGAAAGTATTACAGAGAAAGTCCTGGAAGTGGTGAATGCAAGGCATGCACTGGGTGTGCAAAATATTTTAATTTGGTTGGAATATAAGTTGTTAAAAGGATAATGCTTAGAGACAATTGGGTAAATGTCCATTGAGTCAAAATCATAGAGAACCTAAATGGTGGAAAGAAACTTTGTTGAATAGACAGCTGGGAGCCTAAAATCATTTTTAGCATAGGAGAAACAAGAGCATTGTTTTTGGAAGACTAATACAAAATTAATACAAGATGGACTTTAATGTGGAACCCAGGCGGGTGACTTTACTATTGTAAATGCAAGGACAGGATGGGGAGCACGAGCACCAGGGAAGAGCAGTAATGGCATTTAGGAGGTATATGGGAAATGGGTTCTTGAGGCAGGATCCATGGCACCTGGCAAGGGAGAGAGAGATTGAAGCCAAGGAAATCTGCAAATTTGGGCCTGGAGTTTAGGGCATCATGGTAACACTATCAGAACTGGAGAAATCAGAAATGTAAGAATTTGGAGGTAGATTGATGTGTCAAAATGAGTTTAATTCTATTTATAATTGTAAAAAACATTTATTGATGTCATATTTTGTGCCCGAAACTATGCTAAGTGCTAGGGATAAAATGCTGACAGATTGTAGTACATTGAAGAAGACAGCTGTGCTGTTTGATAATACAAACAAATACAAAGTTGAACATGTAACGAGTATGACCAGCACCACGAAGGGGAGCTACCTAGTTACACTAAAGACCATAGTAAAAAGAGGGCTTCTAGGGCTAGTGCTTCCCCCATTAAAATGCCTCTTAAATGAAAATCTGAAGGATCAGTATAGTAAGTCAAATAAAAGACAACGGAAGCAAAAAGCCTACAACAGGTTGTGTGTGTCTGTGTGTGCTACAGAAACCTCACAGCACTTGGAGAGGAGTAGGAAGGTGACTGTATGCGAAATGTGAAGATGACCATGTGGCTGGAACAGAGGGCGAAGGAAGAGGGGTACTATCATAGACAAAAGGGATCAGAAGGAGTTAAACCACACAGGTCCTTAGTTTTTGTTAAACTAGGAGCAAGAGGATGACAGTGAAAACATCTTAAGCATGAAAGTATCATTATCAGGGGATGAGGTGGCAATATAGCTGGTGATGGTGGGAAATGGGGAGATGTGAACCTGTTTAAGAATATTTCAGAGTTAAAAGAGGAGGATTTTATGACAGATTGGAAACTGTGCATGAGAGAGAAGGAAGGAAGGGCCAGAGTAGCATCCATGTTTTTATATTACCCAATGGGATGGGTTCGATGGACATCAGTGGGAAAGGTTCACATAAGAGGAGGAAACTACATGCTGAGTTTTGCACAGATGCAACTTAAGTCACCAAGAGAATTTCTGAATAGATAAAACCATAGCTATTAAAAAGGAAGAATAGATATTTCTGAGGTTGGTGAAAGGTGAAGATAAAGACTTGAAAATCATTGGCAGGGAAGTGGTAGTTGAAACTTTAACGTAGAACAGATGAAACTTTAACGTAGAATATAGAACGAGATGAGGGAGAACAAAGACAGAATTTTAAAAAATGTTTACTTGAGAAAACAGAAGGAAGTCATTTCTGAAATGTCATTAGTGAAGGGACAATCACAGAAATAGGAGTTGAGTCTGAATAATGAACTACCATGGAGTTTCTTGAAGATGTGATTACTCATATTGTCCATGTATAATTGCTGTTATTTATGTAATGATTAAGAACAGGGTCAACATGTACAAACACTGACTTTGGTTATCTTCTAGACTTTCTCCCTCCACAACTCAAACACACACACACACACACACACACACACACACACACACACACACACACATTCCCCTGCTATATTAGTAGGGTAAGTATGAAGTAAATGATTATGAAAGTTACTCTTTATAATCATCAATAATAGGTCTGTATTTTGACCAACAGATTCTTGCTCTATTCTACTGAGATCTAAAAAAAAAAAAAAATAGAAATTAGAGAAGAATTATCTCTAGCATTTAGTGTCAAGAAACTATAGCTATTGTTTGAGCTTATCTTATTGTGATATTGTGGCATGCGGCCAGTTTAACACAACAATGGTTGGTCTCAGCAATGTAACAACAAAGTCACCAGGCTTACATGAAAACTATAAAAGGATATTGGCTGTATTGTTCCTGCCCTTGGAAAGCTCCTTCCTTTCCTGTTTTGTTGCTGCAATAGGATGTCAGCCCAAATTAACTGTCATTATTGTCATTTGGCCAATGAATATTATGAAAAGTGGTAGGCATTAACCTTATGTGAGTCCATGAGCAGGCAGTCTGGGGTCTGACTCCTCTAAAGAGGTTATCAGATTGGCTAGAAAGTTCTTAGAATACAAATATGACAGTGCTGTTTGTCTTTCTTCCCCCAAATGTAGTGAACCCTTCAGAATTGCTTTGTATCTCATATAAAAGTTGTGACCTTTATGAAATATAATTTTCATTCTCACAAAGTTTCAAAATTAATCCATTGATTCAAGTAGCATCCTGCAATTCCATGAGAATTTCCCTAAACACCACCACCACCACCACCAACAACAACAAAGATCTATCTTCATGAAAAATAAACAGACAGGTTTTCTAAACGTCAGTAGTATTGACCTTTTGGACAAGATCATTCTTTGTTGTGGGGGTTTGTCCTGTGTAATACAGGATATTCAGCAGCATCCCTAGCCTCTATCATCTAGATCCTAGTAGTATTCCTACACCTTGCAAGTAGTGATACTCAAAACTTTCTTTAGACTTTTCCAAATGTCATCTTGAGGGCAAAATTACCCCAGGTCGAGAACCATTGGCTTAAGAGAAGTGCTTTAATGTAAAGCAAAAATGCGTGGAATTTGTAAAATACATACTGTGCAATCATAATTTAAATTTCCTTTGGTCCTTTCTGTCATTATGTAGTATAATTGTAACTAAAGAATAAATGCAGGCCTTTAAATAGCAAAATAAATCTACATTTTGTAATCTTTCTTATCCTAACGAACGATTATTCAAACTCTCTGAGACAGTGTTTTGATATTTCTGTAGTGTTTTGAGTTTCACATATCAGTTTTGTTTTTTTGGTTTTTTTTTTTTGAGTTGGAGTCTCATTCTGTCACCCAGACTGGAGTGCAGTGGCCGCTCCCGGCCACCGCAGCCTCGACCTGCTGGGCTCGGGTGATCCTTCTGCCTCAGCCTTCCAAGTAATCGAAATTACAGGCATGCGCTACCATGCCTGGCTGATTTTTTTTTTTTAATTTATTGTAGAGATGAGGTCTCGCTGCCCAGGCGGGTCTCGAACCCGCGGGTTCAGGCAATCCACTCACCTCAGCCTCTCAAAGGCACGGGATTACAGGCTGAGCCACCGAGCCCAGCTCACATATCAGTTTAATTCATTCATTCTTTCAATATTTTTCTCTGTGCCCCAAGCATTAGGTGTTAGGAATAAAATAACAAGCATGTTAAACAAGGTTGCTGCTGTTCCAATGGAGTTTAAATTCTAATAAAGAAAAACACAGTGCACTAGTAATGTTCTGTTAAGCAGAGGATAAATACGGTTTGATGTGACTGAGCAGGTACTGGCAAACTACATTGGCCTGTTTTTGCATATAAAGTTTTATTGGAACATAGCTACACTCATTCATTTACATATTGTCTATGGCTTCTTTTCTGCTGCAACACCAAGACCAATTAGCTGAGCATATACAGCCTGCAAAGCTCAAAATATTTGCTCTCTGGCACTTTACAGAAAAAGTTTATAGACTTCCGTTGTAACAGGGTGAAATTGGGTAGCCATATATTTGTTGTTCTTTTGTTTGTTTGATTTTGAGTCAGAGTCTCATTTTGTCAGCCAGGCTGGAGGACAGTGTCACCATCACCATCACCACCATCACAGATCACCCTTGACCTCCTAGGCTCAGGTGATCCTTCCACCTCAGCCTCCCGAGTAGGTGTGACTACAGGCATGTTCCACCATGCCTGGTTAAGTTTCTGATTTTTTGTAGATACAAGGTCTCGTTGTGTTACCTAGGCTGATTTCTAACTCGTGGACTCAAGTGATCCTCCTGCCTCAGCCTCCCAAAGTGCTGGAATTGCAGATGTGAGTCACTGTGCCTGACTTGGGTAGCCATTTTTGATTGAGTCATTTGAGAACAACATTCTGCAGAGATGACGTTTAATCTGATAGCCGACTAGAAAGAATCAGGCCAGAGAAGATGAAAGGAAAGGGTAAGCAAAGGAGAGGCTGAGAAGAACCCCTAAGACAAGAATGAGCTAGTGTGCTTAAGAAATAGTAATAGTCAGAGATGAGATATGAAGAATAATGAAAGCCTGATCATGTAGAGCTTTGTAGGTAGTACTTGAGATGAAGGTTTTTATTCCAAGTGAGACAGGAAGCTGAGTAAAGGTTTAAAAGTTTTGTGTGCTGACACCTAAGTTACATTTTATCAGGAATATTCTGACTGTTCTCCTGAGAATAGGACATAGGAAGGCAAGTGAGATCAAGTAAGAGGCTATAATAGTCAAGCCCAGAGACAATGATTTCTTGGACCGGCCTATCAATAGTGAAGATGGAGAGAGAGAATGAATTTGGGATAAGTTTTGGAAGTAGAATTTACATGAATTGTCAGTAAGGTAGACATGAAGGATAAAGAAAGAAACAGAATCCAGAATAATTCCTAGATTTTTGTCTTAGGCATTTGCATGGATTTCAGCGCTGCTTACTGATATAGGGATCGTGAAGGAGGAAGTGAGTTTGAGAGTTCAAGATATCTGTCATTCTGATTTGGTTCAGAATTTGATATTTCCACATCCAAGTGGAAATATCAAGTCGTTATATGAATACATGATTCTGGAGTGGCAGGGAGAAGTCAAATGTTTAGAATGGAAGTGTAGATGGCCACAAAAGAGGATGAGGTCGTTTAAAGAGATGTAGGTGAAGCAAAGCAGGTCAGAGAACTGGCCAGTTCCATGTTTAGAGACTAACTACAAGAGGATAATGCCACAGAAGATGACAAGGAGGAGTACCTGGTGAGGAAGAAGGGAAACTAGGAAAGTATGTTGTCACAGCATTGTCATTGGTGAAAATACTCTATTGTCTTGTGAGATCTACTATTTACACTTCCACTTTACAAGAAACTGAGAGTTAATGAGATGGGGTGACTAGTCAAAGGTAGGAATGAGTAGAGGGAGGACTACACTCAGGTCTTCTTATTCTTCTTACATGCAAAGCTTTTGAGGACATGAATACCTGAGGTGGATGATTGCTTTCTGTCTAGTTAGCAATCACTTGGTGGAACTATCTCCTTACTTCATCCTCATTCCATGTGGTTGGAATGAAGCCTCCCAATCAGACCTTCAACTTTATGGCTCCAGTAACTGGGGGATGAATTAATTATACAAGGCAAGCTAATCAATCATCTCTAGGGGTTTACTCTTTTTAAAGGGCTAATAATCTGCGAGAAAGATGGAATGATGAAAGCCTAGAACCGTCAGTGGCTAACTTGTTACTACATGAGGAGACTTGCTTAAAAATTGGACCGACACGGAGGCAACGTGATAGTTGTTTGAGCCCCTGGAAACTTGGTTGGAACTGAGGATAACAGCACAACTCCCATACTCCCTTTTCCCAGCCCCATTATTTTACTTACACTGGTTTGAGTTGGGTTTTTATGGTTTGAACTCCTAACATTTTTAATATTTTATCTTGGTACACAAAATATGCTCACTAAATATTCATTAAATGAAACTGAAAAGTGAACATTTGATGATAACTTACCCTGGTTTAAAACTAAGCACTCAGTTTAGCTATTTAATTTAAAAATGTTACAGGATTTTAAAAGTTTTTCCTTTCATTACTACAAAAAATCATTCACTTCTCTGAGAAAAATAATTTCAAACAAAATTGTTCATCTTACAAATTGTTAACACTTTGAAAAGTAAATAATTTAACAATTAAAAAAAATTAAGACCACTCTTTTTTTTCATAATCTCTCCCTCTTATTTTCATAGTTTGGTGAAAAGGCAAATAAATATTTTAGAACACTGTTCTCTGTTGACTTTCTGTTTTTTTTGAGTTGGCATCTCACTCTATTGTCCAGGCTGGAGTGCAGTGGCATGATCACAACTCACCACACACTCAACCTCCAGCTAATTTTTTAGTTTTCTTTTTCTTACTTTTGTAGAGATGACATTTCACTATGTTGCTCAGGCTGGTCTTGAACTCCTGGGCTCAAGCAATCCTCCTGCTTCAACCTCCCAAAGTGCTGAGATAAGAGGCCTGACCCACCGTACCTCATTCTGTCTCTAGTCTTTAAAGCATATTATCCCATTTACCTTCTTTTTTACACTTGCTGTGTTTTGGTTCTAACTTGATAAATTGATCTTCAGCCTAAGTGGTTAAAATAATTCCTTTTGTAAACCTGAGCTGCAAGTACACTCTTAAACTTATTTAACAAATAAATAAATAAAAGTTATCATTGATACAGAGAAACCCCCAAATTGAATGCTTGACGTGAGAAACCAAGTGAGTTCTTGACTTCCCATAGGAAGGAATTCAAGCATGAGCCATAAGTAGGAGATGAAAGGTAAGTTTATTAAAGAAATGGATCCATAGACAGAAGCCCATGTGCATCGCTGGAGTTTCAGTTGGAAAAGCAAGTTTATCGAAATGACAAAGAACAGGCTACTCCATAGGGAAAGCAGCCTAGGCTATTCCATAGAAAGAACTGCATCTATCGCTGGGGTTTTTTGTAGCTGTCTCTTGATTATAGGCTAAACAAGGATTGGATTATTCATAGATTTTCTGGGAAAGCAGTAGGGAGTTCCCAAAGTTGTTCATTTTAAATCATACCGGGTAACTTCTGGGGGTTGTCATGGTAACTGTAAACTGCCACGGTGCTGGTGGGAGGGTCTTCTAGCATGCTAATATATTATGAGTATCATGGAATGAGCAAGAAAGGTAAGAAGAAGTTGCTTTAGACTCCATCTTGATCTCATGACCTTCATTTTGGAAACGAGTCCTGCTGGATCACTATCTTATTATGATTACAGATATAGTGTGTTGTCATTATTATTATAACAACATAATTTTTCTCCTCCTGAAAATTCTGCTTCTTTACGGTTGCAGTTTGTTTTTTGTTTTTTTTTTTTAGTGAAGATAATTAGAAGTACGAGTCTTTAATTGTGGAGGGGAAGAACGAGAATTTTCCATCAATCCTCATTTCACTGGAATCAGAATGAAAAATCTTTTGCATCCAACAGTAAATACAGAGGCCATTATTTTGGTGCCATTTCATTCATTTCTGAAATTACTGATGTTGCTATCTGTTTTAGTGCCAGAAAGATAGTAATTCACTATTTTCCAGGACTACCTTAAAAATAAAGGTAGTGCAATTTTAGCACCCTCTGGAATCTTTACTTTTAAATGCCAACCTCCAGGACCTATAAATATTCTTATTCTACCTACCACAGTCTCCACATCTATGATTTCTTTATATCAGAAACTGTAATGAATCTGGTTTGTGGCTATGAACAGGGTGGGCTCCACTGAAATACATGACCACCAACCTCTTAACTTTAGTCACTGCAAAAGTCATTGCCTCCAATGCTGTGTCTTTTCTGTTTCATCATGTTACTATTTCAAGTTCTAGTTGTAATTTTTCTGGCCTAATCTGACCCAGCTTTGTTTTTTAATACGTCAGGTATTAATCAAATTTACACTGATATAAAAGTTTCCTTTACTCTCAGCATCCCTCCCTAAATCTTTCACTATTTGGATCAAGGTAGCATTTACTGAATACTTATTTTCACATATTGTGTTTTAATGACTGTATTAAACTCCTTTTCTATTTTAAGTGGATTTTATTATACAAGCATCATTAAGGCCTCTTTGGAATAAATTCCACCAGTTTAGGCTATTTCAAACTTCAAATAAATACTTTTTTTTTTTTTTTTTTGAGTTGGAGTCACACTTTGTTGGTCAGGCTGGAGTGCAGTGGCATGCTCACGGCCATTGCAGCCTCTACCTCTACCTAGCCTCGACCTTGGGTGCTCCTTCCACCTCAGTCTTCCAAGTAGCCGGTACTACAGGCATGCACCACCATGCCTGCTAAAGTAAACACTTTTGTTTCTACAGTAAAGTTGCCTTATCTAGTTAAGAATTACATAGTACAGGCCAGGTGCTGTGATCATCCCTGTAATCCCAGCACTTTGGAAGGCTAAGGTGGTAGGATCGTGTAAATCCAGGAGTTTGAGACCAGCCTAGGCAACATAGCAAAACCGTTTCTCTACAAAAGCCAAAAAATTAGCTGGATGTTATGGTACCTGCCTATAGTCCCAGCTATTTGGGAGCCTGAAGCAGAAGGATGACCTGAGGCCAGGAGGTTGAGGCTGTGGTGAACTCTGATTGTGCCACTGCACTCAGCCTGGATGACAGAATAAGATTCAGACTAAATAAACACAAAAACAAAACAGAATTACGTATTAGAAGTCGCTTTGTATGAAAGAACACAAACCTAAAATATACAAACATAAGAATATTCTCCTCGAATACTGATACGGTATGTCTCTTCGATTATGTGTTGTATCTGAGGTTATTGTAAACATTCTTCTCTTGAATCTCTGTTCCTTATTAAAGCTTAACCTTTGATGACATCTCAAGAAAAATATTGAACCCTTCTTAATAGGCTTACCCATCTCATGTATTTGCTAAATGTCATCTGATGGCTTCTGTTACATAAATGTTGAATGTAATCAGTAAAATAAATGATCTAAAGTGGATCTGAAGGCTCTTTCTTTGATCTTAGCGGAGAGATCCTTTAAGGTAGACTTGACAAGCTTTTAGATTTGGGCTTGCAAGTTCCATAATAAATGGTCCTATCCTTCACTAGAGCTTGGGGGTGCGTGTGTGTACGTGTTTTAACTGATGGATTATGAAAAAGTTATAATGAATAATTTTACTTAAGCAATCAACAAGATGGGTAAGAAAGTTTAACCGAGTAGCATTTTAAATTAAATATATCTGAGCTTAAATAGACAAATGAATCAATAGACCACATGGGTGACATAAAATAATGCCTTAATAAACTTACAGTGCAAAAAATGACCAAGTCCAAATGTGCTCTGTAATAAGACTGTATCTGCAAGAGTATTCATATCTAAACATCATATTGTAGGAGATAAACAAATTGGAATATAGCCAGAGAAGAAATACCAAAAGGTGAAGAAATAGATAGTAGAGAACTTGAAGACCAGCTTAAGAAACTAAGGTAATTTATCTCAAAGAATAGAAGGTATAGTGAACTCTATGATGTTGTCATATTAACATACTGTGAAGAGTTTTTTTGTTTTTGTTTTTTACCAGAAGGTAGACTGAATTTTTTTCTCATGGTCCCAAGTGGCAGAACTGAAGTGTGTGCAAGCATAGATTTTTGGTTTTTTGTAAGGAACAGCTTTCTTCTCATAATCAGAAATACCTAGGTGGGAAAAGAATACCCTCTTAGAATGTTTAAGCAAAGGATGTTATATTACAAAGTGGGATTGTATTTGTCATTGAAACATTGGATCTTCCTAACTCAAGGATTTTACTTGAACCTATTTCCCTATCAAACTGACCATTTTTTAAACCAGATATTTTTGGATATTGTGATACAGAAGGCAATGAATCTGCATGCAAGATACATCTCTATGACAGAATATGGTTTGAAATCTAGGTGTATAAAAATGAACTCATTATCATCCCAATTCATTTGACTTATTTTTTGAGTCGGAGTCTTACTCTGTTGCCCAGGCTGGAGTGCAGTGGCATGCTCACGGCCACTGAGGCCACGACCTGCTGGACTCAGGCAATCCTTCCATCTCAGCCTTCCAAGTAGCTGGAACTACAGGTGTGCGCTACCACATCCAGCTTATTTTTTGATTTATTGTAGAGATGAGGTCTCACCAACTTGACCAGGTTGGTCTCGAACCCCTGAGCTCAGACAATCCTCTCGCGCTGGCCTTCCAAAGTGCTGGGATTACTGGCTTGAACCACTGCGCCTAACCCCCTTGACTTATTTTTATCGAAGATATATACATATTTATATGTCTTACATATACAGTATATAATTATATACATGTATATTTAATAAAAATAAATTATCTTGTATGTAGTTATATGTAGGTGAATGTTCCTTTTTTACTTCCTTTTAAAATCATATTCAATTAGAATCAAAGCCATGATACATCTTCCTTAGAGTGTGTCTAGTATGTATTCTTTTAATTTATTTTCAGTACTAGTGCTGCCACATAATTCCAGACCTACTCAAACCTAAACCAGGTCAATAGCCTCCTAAAACGAGCTCTTGTTACTAATCTTCATATCTCCATATTTTCTTAGATATTCCACCATACTAATAATATGTGCCTCTGATACTGATTATTTGACCTTTCCTTTCTTCAATATTCTTTAAAATTCCTTTTGACAACATAATTGGTATAACTCCCAATTATAGAATTTAAAATTTCTCATAACTTGTTTATTATCTACTGAATTTTGTCATTTTCAAAATGAACTTTCTGGTATAGAGGTTTATAACTTTCTTTCCCTGTGACATGAACTTGATTATTTGTGTGTAATTCCTCCTCCAACTTTTAACCCCATATCTAAATTTATTATTTCCTTTAGTCAATATCCTTGAAGGCCTTAGCTTTCTTTATGGGGCATTTCCTTACCTCTTGCCCAAGGTAAACACCCATTTCTTTCTTACTTTATAGTAGGTACTACAATTATATATTTATGTTAAACATGTTGAATAAACTAGTGGCACTCAATTTATAGTGTGTATGACAGAAGTTCTATTCATAATATAGCCCTGTTCATTTTTTACCAATAATACGGTTTAACTGAGCACATGCAATAGCAATTTCACAATAACGTTTGTTTCCTACAAAGTTAGACCCTGAAAAAATACGTGGCAATGCTCTGTCGATATTCATAGGTGGAAGAAAATGCTTCCATCAGGTGCTTTAAGGTTGAAGAGGCAGAGGACAAGCTATCCACAAATAAATTTAGAGAAGGTGCTTGCTTGGAAGCTGGATGAGCCATGGTAGCATCTCAAACAGTTTGCTATTTTTAGCTCTGCCAAGAAATAGCTAATTTCATGCAAGAATTGCCTCTCACCTGACCCAAAGCAAAAACTCTCTGGCTATTCTTTATGTACACTGATGCAACTGCAGAATTGTTTCATGCTTTAAAAACCAACTAAGGAAGAACACGAGAAAAAGAAAGAGACTTATAGGGTACTGCACAGTTTTGCTTTTTTATTTTTGGCAGACTTATTTGTAGCTGAAAAAAAAAGACTGTCAAGACAGATATTCAGCAACTGGGAAGAACTGAAGTAGTTATTTTCTCCAGAACTTTTATAAACTTTTTTTTTCTAATATTCCTTTAGAAAATTGACAAACTTTAGTAGGTGGTAGTTAGAATTCTCTCTCTAAGTTGACATTTAACTCTAACAATCCTCTTATTTATCCTTTTATATACATTTTTAAAATCCATGTTCATGATTTTGATTGCCTTCTCAGCAATCTTCTGTGAGAAGATGAAAATTTTAAAAAGGTCATTTAGAGACCAGGCATAGGGAAAGGAGAAGAGTAAGAAATCAACTGTTTTATCATTCCTGCCCCTTCCCAAAGGCTGCCTTTCAAAATGCTGTCTCTTATTTCCAAGTTCATTTTTCTTCATATTCAGTGCAACTTAGCTGGTAAGAAAGGCTTTGATCCATATTTTATAGGTAAGTATTATGCATATAAATACTCCTTTTCAGTACATAGAAAGTACAAGGAGCTCATATCTCCTGACATCATCCTGTCTCTTATTTTTGCTGGCTGGTCACAAAAGTATATTTTAAAAAGTATATCTGCTTTTTCCTTAATACTAAAGATTAAATAGCAACATAAAGCATTCTTGGTCATACCTTTTAATACTAGAAATATATATCTTCTTACATCCAACAGGCAAAACAAAATAAAACATGAAGAAAAAAGTATTTAAGTGAACTAAGTGACCTTTTTTTTTTTTTTGAGTTGGAGTCTCACTCTGTCGCCCAGACTGGAGTGCAGTGGCCGCTGCCAGCCACCGCAGCCTCGACCCGCTGAACTCCAGCAATCAGGCATGCGCTACCACGCCTGGCTGATTTTTTAATTTATTGTAGAGATGAGGTCTCGCTGCCCAGGCGGGTCTCGAACCCGCGGGCTCAGGCAATCCACTCACCTCAGCCTCCCAAAGGCGCAGGATTACAGGCTGAGCCACCGGGCCCTGCCTAAGTGACTTTCTATTGGGAGGTGACTGGGTGGGGGTGCATATAATCAAAATCTTCACTCTTATCCAAGTCTGGCATAAAACACTAACCAATGAAGAGACCCTGTTATTTCTGAATAAAATGTAATTACTTGGGAAAAGAAAAATTAAGCTCATTTACCTGTCACTGTGAGAAAAATTGTTATAATTTTTCAACAGTCAATTGGAGAATGGGGCGGGAGAAAGAGAGAGAACAGGAACTTCCTGGAATAAAATAACACAATCTGAGTACAATATATGCAGTGTGAGTGAGCTCTGATATTAAAGATCATATAGAGATGAGTCCCAGAAACTTAACATTGGTTATGTAAAGCTGACTTGGAAAGATGGGCTTGGTCAGATTTATGTATCTCACCATACAATATTATAATCTTATGGTAATGCTGTCATATATGCAGTTTTCCCTTGACTGAATCATGTTTGGGTACATGACTGTATATGTGTATATCACCCTTTTCATTCTCAGAGGTCTTCTCTTTTTGATTCTTATAGGATGAGGTATCCCTTTACTCTCTCTAAATTATCTCTCAACATATGTGCTCATGCTTAAATTTCTCTCAATCCAAGCTTTTTCCCTCCCCATCTCCACACGGCTGGCATTTATGTATCGGTACATAATTCTCTCCTTCATGCTTACACAGATGTCCTAAAAGACTAATTTCTATCTGCCATTTCCTTGTCTCCCATTCTTCTGGACCCACTTGCTGGTTGACATTCTTTCCGTTAAGATCACAAATGAGCTGCTAGTTGTTTACTGCCTATGGAAGTTTTGCATCCTTTTTATACATTGGACCACTCTCCTGGATTTGAAACTGTTGCTCACTCCATAGAAATAATGAATACCACACTCAAACGGTTTCTTTTGTGATTCTCTAGTTTGTCCTCAGTCTTTTTGTAACTCCTTTTCCTCTTTTCCTTATGCTTTTCTCTGAATGTTGGTTCTCAAGGTTTACCTCTCAACTCAGTGCTCTTCTTATTTTATAGAATCTCCCTTTATGGTTGAATAATTCTCAGGTATTACTCAGTAGTCAGTGTTGCCAAACATGACCATTCATGTTCAGTCATCTACTTAAAAGGTACATCTGCTTATTTCATAGATGCCTTAACTTTTCCACTCTCAAATTGAAATCCATTCTCCCTTTCTCTGCAAGAGTCTTCTTTGATATTCTCTATGCCGGTTGTTGTGGCTCTGTTTTAGTCAGTATCTAAAGCCAGCATATTAGCTAGCAATCATTCATGATTCCTCCATCTTCTGCACATCTCACTTTCCTGTAATCATCAGTGATTACTAAATTAACCAATCAGTGGTTCTCAGCCTTGGTCACTAACTAGAATCACTTGGAAGGCTTTAAAAATATTCAAGATCAATTAAAATAATCTTTAGGCATAGGGCTTGGGAATTTGTTATTCTAATGTGCAGAGAGGATTGGAAACCACTTTTCTCAATACATTTCAAATATGTCACTTGTGTTTTACCTTTAGTACCACTACCCATTTCAGGTCCTCATCATCAATTAATGCATATCTCTTAATTGGTCACTTGGTCTTCATTCTTATCCCTTCCAATCCATTCTCAACCTGGCCATCAGGGTAAACATTTCTCAAATATAAATGTTACAGAATCATCTCTCCTGCCTCTTCTATTTTTATATACTCTCCTCTGGCTTAAAAATCCTTCCATGGCTTCTCATGGGGGAAAAAAAGATTAAATCCAAGTTTTTAATTGGGCACATAAAGCCATATTTTAACTTACAAATTATTTGCCATATTTTGCTTTTGTTATCTTTTCCTTGCTTCTCACAAAATGGAATGGTCTGTTTGTACACGTTTTCTTGCTTTCATGCCCTTGCCGTGAGCTCTCTCCTAACTAGAATGACTCTCTGGTGATTCACTATTAATTTTATTTATTTTATTTGTCTTGGCTTAGTAATCATTTTCTTCAAGCTGGGTTGGCTGCCTTTTCTCAGTTTCTTATAATAATTTCTGCCTACAGAAGTCACTGTTTTTACCCCTTTATGTTCCTGCTTTCTCTTTGGGAACACTGACCATCATCTTTGTACTTCTTGGTGCACGGCATAATGCTTGGCATATATTAGGTGCTCAAAAAAGGTTTATTAAATAAATGAGTGAATGGGCAGTTAGAAATCATATCCTATAAAATAAAGATTGATGCTGAACATATTTCTAAAACAATTAAGGGATTTAAAATACAAAAGATACTTTTTATACAGTGAAAGTGGGAGCTTGAAAGCCAATAAGGAAGACTTTCTGTAGGTTTAGAATATATTAGATCTCTACTGGCATTGTTAGAGTTATTTTTATAGGTAATTTTCTTCTGGATTTATACATTCATTTTGGATCTTTATACTCTTAATTTGGCTTTTTGAGTAGAAAAGTGAACATATAACTGATTTATGTTATTAATAGTCTGATTAGCAGTTACTTTCTTACATAATCTCATGGTTTTTATATTATGAATTAATATCTTATGAATGAGCTTATAACTTGCATTTTTTAGGTTCCAATCTCCCTGGATAAATTTGCCAATTTCCAGATCTGGCAAACTGAGTGACATCATCAGTACCAAGATTCTTTCAGCCTTAAAAATTCTGCATTTATATTTTTAAATTGAAAAGTAAAAAATAAAAATTCAATGTTCTGCTCATTTGGCATAAATCAAAATGAATGGGGACTGTAGAGAAATTATTGTGACAAATTCTTCCAAACTTTACATTTTTCACACAAAATCTTGAGGGAGAAAATTATCCACATTTTTTTTTGAATCAAGGCTTTTTAGGGAAACATGAAAATGCACCATGAAATATGAATAATGTGATGGGAGTATGAAGGAATATAGAACTAGGACAAAGTAGCAGGTTTACTCCAAGATTTCAAGTAGCTATATTTAACACTTTGTATAAATCCTTGTCGTTACAAAGAACGACTGCCAAATAAATCATTGTCTGGAAAAGAGTTGATCTGGGAATCAACTGTCTGGGAAAGAAAGTCACAAATAAGTGATTTTGAAGACACTGCTTATTTTTCAGATATGTAACTGTTTAATCTGAAATAAATTTTAAGATGGAAAAGTACTAGGGAAGTTACTTAATTTTACCCTTCTACACTCTGCGATATTGACTGTTCAGGATTACTGAGCACACATGCTGTAATGAGAATTGTATATAATTTACTATATATACTACCATTCAATAAAACATTAAAGAATGTATGTATTGCCTGGCTCAGTGGCTCAGCCCATAATCCCAGCACTTTGGGAGGCCAACACGAGAGGATTGCCTGAGCCCGCTGTCCAAGACCAATCCTGGGCAACTTGGCGAGACCTCATCTCTACAATAAACCAAAAATTAGCTAGGTGTGATAGCGCTCGCTTGTAGTTCCGGATACTTGGAAGCCTGAGGCAGAAGGATCGCCAGAGCCCAGCAGGTTGATGCTGGGGTGACTGTGAGTGTGCCACTGCACTCCAGCCTGGGCAATGGAGTGAGACTCCAACTCAAAAAAAAAAAAAGAATGTATGTGTGTCTAGTAATAGCAAGTGCTGGTTTCTGCCCACTAAGGAAACAATGATAACTTTTAATAAATATGGCTAAGAAATGATGCTAAGCTTATGTATATATACATACACACACACACACACACACACACACACACACACACACACACACACACACATATGCACACATACATGTTCTGGATTTCAACTGAGTATCCCAAATTTTCATTATTTTATATATTTCCATTGGAATATCTAAGTTTTTGCTTCGAGAAGTTAATTCTTAGAATATAACCATTGTAGTAGAATTTGCCATTTCTTGCAACATCTACCCACCCATTTCTCTTTAGAAAAAAAACCCACAGAATTTTTAGTTGGTTATATTGCTACCCATAATAAAAAGCATACTGCCTTCCAGATTTTGCAGCTAAATTTGGCCATGGACTAAGCTCTGGTCTTGAGTTGTTTAAGAGAAATATTAATTGGTGGCAGTTCTCTGAAGAGTGCTTAGAGGAAACTGACACAGGTGGAAGTTCTATTTGCCCTTCTTTTTTCTTATCTATAAGCTAAGAAAATCAGTGGTGATGGCTGGAGTGCTGACAGCTATCTTTGAACATGAAGTGACCTTGAGGGTGGGAAGTAAGGCTGGGATGACACAGAAGAAAAATAGAAAGCTAGGTCCTTAAAAACACTGTGGAGCCACAGTATCTTCCTGTTATTTGTACCTTCAGACTTTCCTATGTGTGAAGGAAACGGTGTTAAATCTTATTTAAGTCATTACTATTTTTGCTATTATTGTTGTAGTAAGCAAGAATTCTAGCTGAACCAATACTGGGACTCACCCTGGTTGTATGATGAGCCCGTGCATCAACATCACTTACTGTCAACCATTTGTATGCGTTAAGGATGAACAGAAATATAACTCCCTTTACAAGGAATGACTTGCTAAGCCAACTATAGCTAGGTCATATTGCTCTTATTTCTCTCTAACTTGTGAATCTGTGCTCGTATTTCATATGGAGATTAGCATTTTATGTTGTGACATTCTGTTTTTGTGTTAGGATTGGCATTGTGAATCTACCCGGTAGAAAAAATAACACTTTGCTTGGAATTATGAATTAAGTAAATTCTCCATTTTGCAGCAACAAGAACATTATATTTTCTATGTAATACTCTTTAACAGTCAATGCATTCATTCAACAAATATTTTTGAGCTTTTATGGATGAAATAAGTTATGGGAGAGCTTTGCTATTTAGCCAACTCATGTCCAATATTAAAGGGGTCACTTCAGAATTTAGAGAAAGTGAAAAGGAGAAAAAATTGAACCAAATGACAAAAGTTTAAATATTTTTCTCCAAATAATTGTCTTTAAAAACTTTTTTCCTGTGTTTAAAGACAGGAATGAATATTAGCTGTATTTTCCCAGATGGCACCAGCCTGTTGGTAAAACTATTTATGTCAAACATTAATGATCAAATTACAAGGGTTCATAGCTGCCTCTACATAATTTCCACAAAGTCTCCTCTCTCATTCTTTCCTGGGAGACCTAGGGGAAGGGTCTCACATGTGCTTATGGCCAGTTTGCTTATATTACTCACCTATTGACCATCTACTGCTTGCAAGACCCTTTAGGTAGACTTCCTTATGTCAGTCTCTAGAACACTACTCTCCCATTAGGAGGCCATGCATGCTCTCTTTGTTATAAACTCCCACACTGCCAAATGATGTTGTATTCACTTTAGACTGCACCATGCAGGAGACTGACTTGTTGTATAGAAATGAGACTATTTCTCTAGCCAACTCTGTCAGCTTTAAGTACTACTGCTTATGTCCTGAGTATCACAAAGTCTCCTATGAAAACACTTCTTTGTGTTCTTATTTATAACCCTGCAGCATGCACTGTCTTTATTGTGCTCTATATCATTTGTCTCCATTGGAGGCACCCAGGGTATGACATTTTATCCCAGCAGGTCTTTATTCTCTCATGCACATTAACTTACTCTAATAATTGGCAGAGAGACTTGCTGCCTCATCATTCTATCAGATGCAACCAAATCCTGAATCCCAGTTTGAGCTCAACTGGGACTCTTGCCATATCAGAACTTAACTTAGATTCTAGATTACTGTGATAGAATAGCTAGTTGAGAATGATGCTAAAATTTCTTGATTACATATACTATATACACATATCTATATATACATAATAATCCCCACTTAACCGTAGGATAAGTCCAAATCCCCAGTGAATGCCCGAAACTTCAGAAATTAATGAACTCTATGCGTTCTATGTTTTTTTCTATATATACATACCAATAATAAGTTTAATTTATAAATTGGACACAATAAGATATAATAACTAGTAATAAAATAAACAATTATAATATACTGTAATAAAAAGTTATGTAAATGTGATCTTTCTTTCTCAAAAATATCTTATTGTAATATATTCACCTATTTTCAAACTGCAGTTGACCATGGTAACTGGAACCAAGGAAAATGAGACCATGGATAAGGGAAGATCACTTTTTCTCACACACATATGTGTACAACCATATACTATAAGACTTGAAATTTTTATCAACATGATATGCTTGACCTCATAGGCAGTGCCATTTTATTACTATGAGTAAAAGTTATATGGATGGGTGGAGCGATATGCAGAAGCCAATTTGCAGATAAACACAATGTGAAAACAAGGAACTGCTCCTTAATTATTGGCATAAAAATAATGACAAGGAAATAAAATTACTTCCTGAACCATATTTTATCACCTGACTGGTTGCAAAGAGCACATTTTGTCTGTTTTCATCACATGAAAATTGTAACTCTCCATCTAAGGCTGTAGAATAAAGCATGTTTATAACAACTCAGACTCCTTCAAAGTAATAATCAGTACTTAGGTGCTTTATTTGCTAGAAAGTGGTTAGAACCATTGAGACATTATATCAGGTTAATTGGTCAGAGAAAGATTAGAAAAAAATTATTTTAAAAAGTGTAAAATATCACAACAGCTGAGAAACCCCAGGTGTAAAGTGTATTCAACACTATCAACTGCAGTGGAAAGAAAGTCTCAAAGCATGAAACTCCAGAGCAATTGTCAGCAGCATGAGTGGTAGGACAGAAGTAAACAGAAAGAAATGGAAGGCATTTGTTTAATCTATGATCTCGCTGAAAGAAGGGTCCCAGCACAGTAGCTTTTTCCTTTTAAGACTAGCCAGATGTAGGCCTTTTGAAAAGCATAAAGAATGCAAGCACAGAAAGAGATAAAAAAAAATGCTGGGAGAGAATGGCAGATACAATAAGGTTGCTTTTAAGTAATCTATGTAAAGGTGACTCAGACAACATACAAATGCCTTTTCCTCCTCAGTCATTTATGCAGAAACTTGAGGTAAATAAAAAGTTGCAAGGCATACATTAGCAGTTCCCATTATCTGGTACTTTCACTGCCCTGGCATGATTAGCAAAGACTATTTGGTCAACATTGCCAACTATTTGCTTGTTTGTCAGCCTCATGTTTGAGCTGCAATCCCTCTAAAACCATAAGTAAAAGAGAAACAGAAACTTGGGAAGTTTTGGCAGCCAGGTGTGACCCTTAGCCTACTAGATGTGAGGTTTCCCCTTCATCCCAGAAGCTTGGTGGCTGTTGCTCTTTTTTGGTAGCCAACAAGAAGCCGTGTCTTAGACCTCTTTGGCTGCTGTCCTGGGTAGAAGAGTTTGGCAGTCCTAGGGAGATGGATTTCTGCGTCGGACCCCGCCCAGAGCGGAGAAGCAACACCCTCGCAGCCACCACTCTGTTGCTATGAGACAAAAGACTAGGAAGGTGAGCGAGGCAGGAAGTCCCGCCTTTTAGCCCCCGTCGGCTAGGGCTCCCGCTCCCGAAGCTCACGCCCACCTGCCGCCCCTTATTGGTCAGCATCCCTCCTTCCATTCCCTTCCCCTTTCCCCTTTCGCTCCCGGCGAGTCCAGGCCTCTCGTTTCTCTCGGAGCCCCTTTCCCTTCGGACGTGCGGCGAGCGGGCCTTCCTCTGGGGCCATTGTGTACTGTGGAGGACGTGGACCGGGTGGTAGCGCGAGGAGGACGGGCGCCTCCCGTCCATTGGCTCGGCTCGCTGTCGGGCAGCGAGCCGGCGCGCGGGATTGGCCCGGCGGCACGCGGCCCCGCCCCACGCCCCGCCCCGCGCCGGAGTCTCCGTGTCTGTTACAGGGGTGGGGCGTCCAGCGAGCGGTCTCCTCCTCCAGCCCGTGCTGCTGCGGCGTCCCGTGGCCTCCCAGAGTCGGGCGGGAGGGGAGAGCGGGCGTGGATTTGCCTGGACGGTGATTGTTGCGTTTCCCTGTCTCGGTTGCCTGCGCCCTGGGCGGCTGCTTCGGGAGCGTGCTCTTTCAGCGGCTACACACTCCCCGCCCGGGCTGCCCACGCTGCCCGGGCTGCGTGCGTGTGGAGTCGGACCCGCGCACACGCGTGTCTCTGGACAGCTACGGCGCCGAAAGGCAAGGAGGGAAGGGGGCGCCGGGGGGAGGCGCGACCCTTCTCACCGGCTCGGGGCCCGGGGGCAGCCAAGCGCGAGTCACAGAGGTAGAGGGGACAGCCCCAGCTTTCAGCTGCTCTTGCCGCCGCCGTCCAGTTTGAAGTGGGGGCATTTGCAAGAGCGGATCCCCGGCGGGCGGGTGGGGGGAGGAAGAGGAAGGAGTGAAGGGAGACGGGCGGCTGGGATTGCGGGCGGCCGGGGAGGTGCGTCCTCCCGGGCGGGCGCGGGTTTCCCAGCGCCCGAGGGCGGACCGGGCTGCGGACGCTGGAGAAGCGGCGAGGGGATACTTTGTCCTCTCTGTGTCCGCCTTCCTAGGCGGCTGAGACCCGACAGTGGCAGGGAAGGGGCCTGAGCCGGGAAGGGGCACAGACGTCCTGGAACAAAGCTTTGGGTGAGCCCGGAGGCAGGGAGCGAAAGAAGTGAACTCTCGCCTCCTTTCTGTGCCGGTTCTTGTCAGTTTCTCACCTTCTCTCTTCAGATGGGCTGTTTGTGTGTCGTTTTATTTGGCTCTTGGGAATAACTACTCACCGCGTTGGTTTAAAGAACTGTGTGTTCGTGTGACCGTACTTCGTGGTTTTAGCGGGGAAAATCCAAGCCCTCCGCCTTTGTTGACAACAGACCTGTCCCTTATGCTTGTGTAGAAAGAATGATCTTTACATTTGTGTAACTTGGAGACATCTAACAGACTGAAAGTGAGGTTTCTGAGTGAGGCTTCCAAAATGTATTCTCGGGGCTTCAGTTGTTCAAGTATTTTGAATTGGAATTAAGACAGGAGGGGGAGAACGTTGTGTTCTTATCTAGTTGGAGAAGACCTATTTAAGTTTTTTAATGAGTTGGGTATTAGTTCTGCCTTAGTTACTTGAAACAGGGGCAGGTTGCATCTTTAACTCTTACTTTCTAAAAGCCAATCTAGAGCCATTGGTTTTAAAAGCTACTGTGTAAGGATTGAGAGTGTAAATTCACAAGCTGATTGGAAAGTCGAATCTAGGACCTTTGGGTTTGTGCTCACTGATGGAGAAGGATTTAGTGGGTACAAGTTAGCCTCTTCAGTTTTCTGGTGGATAAATATTTTCATAACCAGCTAACTTTTTTTTTTTTTTTAAATCTGCCTTTCAAAGAACTCACATTCCAGATGGCAAACTCTATGAATGGCAGAAACCCTGGTAGTCGAGGAGGAAACCCCCGAAAAGGCCGAATTTTGGGTATTATTGATGCTATTCAGGATGCTGTTGGACCCCCTAAGCAAGCTGCTGCAGATCGCAGGACTGTGGAGAAAACTTGGAAACTCATGGACAAAGTGGTAAGTTCTGTCTGACTGTGCAATGCGTAGCTCTATTCACTTTGGACATAGTTTCTCCAGATTCATTTATCCTATTAATTAATAACCATTGTTATGGTAACGGTCTTTTGATTTCTGTTGATTTTTTTTTTTTTTTTTTACTTCCATGCGGTGTGTTTTGAAAAGTTGGATTCAAAGCAGAGACTTTTTTTCCCCCACCTTTTGTCCTTTCTACTCTTCAAGGTTCAGAGTTCCTCTATATGACTCAGTATGCAAAGTTTTACCATTGGCTGCTTTTTGTTGGTGTGTGGCCATAGTATGTTTGGAAGTGTTTGTTCTGTCTTATGTAAGGTGTTGCTCTTAGATAACAAAAGGGTACAAATAAGTTATTTAAGAAAGTCTCTGATGGACCACTCATGGTATACACTTCTAGGATACTGAAAATATTTATTAGGGAAAGAACCAGATTAGTCTTTGAGTGGGGAAGCAGTATTTGAGAGAGTTTCCATTTTCATCTTTGAGAATTAATCTTCATTAAGAAACTTTCTTGTTGTTAATGGTAGATTTACAGTTTCTTTCATCTACTATTCCATTTTGAAACAGGAAACCTTTCGATTGCAGGTTGTTTATTGTGAAAGGAAAATTTATGGTGGGGGTGGTGAGGCTGAGAGTGTCAGAAACCTCTGTGGTTTCTGCATGTTGCTTTCAGATGAACTATAATTTTACAAGAAGAAATCAAGATGGATGTCAGTATCCAGAGAAGTCCAGTTAAAAAGGCTAGCTGAATACCTTACAGAGATCTGAGAAAACTGTAGCTGCCAGTATCCTAAATTACTAAATAGGATTATAAAATAAATGTGATTAAGATATAGCTTGCTGCTTTGCAAAAATTAATAATTCTTTTCGAAAGAGTAGCACTGTCCCGTGTTTATTAATAAATATTTGTAGCACCTTATGGCTTTATTTTAAAAGCTATCTGGTGCTAATTATGAATTTAGTGGAGGTAGGACTCTTTATATCTTTGTAACTGAGGAAGTGGAGGTTTAAAAAATATTTCTCTGTAGAGATGTACTGAAGCTTCTGTAAAATCATATGGTAGCATTTGCCTTTGCTTTGGTTTGTTATTGTGTGCAAATATTGGCTACAAAAAGCCACTATCTGTAGTATTATCTGTACAGGAAAGTGACAAGACTTATTATACTTGATTTTCATTTATCTTTATAGAAAGTATGCATATTCAGATGAATGACAGGCCTGTCATTCTGTGACTGGTGGTGCTAAATGCACAGCCAGAGTATTTTTGCCAAATAAATATCCTTAGTTTTGGGCTTCAGTGTGACCTAATTAAGCTTCTGCCAATTTATTCAAATTGTTATATTAAAATGCTCCAGACAGAATGATGTCATAGTGTCAGAACATTGCAACTTGCTGCTTGGGGTCAGATTTTGATTTTGGCATTAGATACTTAAGAATAAGGAGCATACAATTGGAAAAATAGCATATATTTGGCAAATACAATACTAACTCTCTTTGGTTTTCTAAAGAGTGTGTATTTGAAGGTCACTCTCATTGCCTAAGTCATTAGTTGGGGGTAAGAGAAGAAATTCCAGGTTTTTCTTTACTTATCTGTTATGTAAGTGGGTGACAAATGAATCAGATGCTATAAGGGAAGTTCTTCCCTCCCCACCACCCATTTTTGAGTGGTTAAAATTTGTATATTTGTGAGTGAGTGTTAGAACATCAAATCAAAAAGATTTATGTAAGGAAGTGGTGAGCTGTAGTTACTATAAAGTCATTATTTTTGAAACATTAAAAATGGTATGCATAATTTTGGTCTATAACTGGTTGTTAACATGAGTTTTATCCATTTTTAATTATTTTACCATGAATTATGGTAAAATGGATGGTTATTTGATAGTAAGGCATTGGCTGTTGTTTATTTTATTAACCCTTCTGTGGGTTTGGGTTTAGCCTCTCCAGTTGAGAAACTTCACTCGCAAGGAAATCTATTATCCGAAGTCTCTACTTAGTGGGATGTGGGTGCGGGTGTTGGCAAGTGTGCATTGCTATAGCTTTCCCTGTTTATCTTCATTATTTGTCAGAGATGAAAATGGTTGTGTTCATTTGCGAACACACTCGGGGGTTTTGTGGAAAGAAATCACATAAATTATTATAAAATAATTCAGAATGTTTATTTTTTACTCTGTCACACAGTAATAGAAAGGCATTGATAATTACTAGTTGGCAATATGTTTTATTCAAGTGTGTAATGCAGAAGCATCCCCCACTTGTGTTTATCTTCTCTTATTTGTCAGTGGTGAAGGAAGTGGCTCATAACATCAACATTGTCCTGATGGTTACATCAGGAACTTTATTATTAGTCCCAAAGTTAATCTCTTGACACATTACCTAACTATTTTTTAAAACAACTGCAATGGCATGAGTTTAGATTGTGAACAAGAGAAAATAGCAACTTTCAAGTCTTATTGGTATTTATGTAAAGGTCAAGGTTAAGTGTATAGTGAGTATTTTTTTCTTAAAAGCCTCTTCACAAGGACAGCTGTTAGAAGTTTAAATATGAACACAAGCTTCAAGTTCAGTGTGTTTCAGCTACCTACAATGTAAAATAACTGTTTTTACAGGTGATAATGAAACAGTCTTAGGCTGTAGGAAAAATACCAAGCAAGTGTGTAGCTTTATCATTTTTTGGCCTCCAGAGTTTAAAATGGTCAACTGAGATTCTTTCCAACTAATTGTTCTGTTTTTAGAAGGCAAGCTTTTCCCTCAGGTCACTTAGAATAGGAGAGAGTAATTGCTCAGTTGTGTTTCTTGAAAGATGTAGAATGTTTTGTAGCAGGACATCAGTAGCACAGAGTTAGCATGGTACATACATTGAGAAAAAGGGTAGTAGATAATAGCATATCCCAAAGCATCCCATTTAGACAGATTTTTTTTCCTTAGCTCTATGTGTCAGTGTACATAGATAGCTGACCCAAAAGCCCTCAAGTCAATGGATGCCTATTTGCTACAGTGACAAACTGTTACTCGTGAATACATATCTAGGTTCAAATACAAAAACAAACAAACAAACAAAAGAATGTGGAGTCTGTTCCAAAGCTACTCAAAAGATAGTGTTTCTTAAACAATAAATATTTACTGAGGGCCTACTGTGTTCCTACTAAGTGCATATTCCTGGAGATGCAAAGCTAGACAAGACAAATCCTGCCCTCGAGCTGGCAAAGTACTCGGAGAAACAGCATCAGAACCAAGCATATAAATGGATAATGACCATGGAGTATGGAGAGGGCTGTATTTCAGACCCATGCAAAGTGCAGTGGGAGCAAAGTAGAGAGCATCCACCTTGTTTTTCTGGCCACTGTTCAGACAGTTTTCTGTCTGGATTCGGCTGGCCATTGCCTTTTAGGAACAGCATTATTGTACTCTTGTTGGAAGTGCTGAGGTGAGGGTAAGGAAATGATTGCTAATCAGTATGGTTGGAATGATAATTTATTAATGTGAGGTTCCTGAGCGTGGTTTTCACAAGAGTCGTAGCCAGGTGATGGGAAATAGAGGAGACAGTTTTCCATCTAATAGATGCTAAAAGTACTGAGCCTACATGGGTGCTCGGGAAATTTGAAGATAGTTAATTGATGCTATACCTGCCTACATTTTGGTCTTGCTGTCCTTGTCATTTATTTGAAATTACATTACTGAAAGAATTTTAAAAGCATTAGGAAGTGATGACGCCAAATAGCCTTTTCCTGCCTTTTACCCTCAGTACATTTAACACATTTGCCAAGCTTGAGAAATAATTCATTTTCTATCTTTTTAATGTAGTTGTGACCATAATGTATTTTAAGGTTTGTCTGTCAGAGATGATTGGATTGTATTCAAATTTTCAAAAAATAAGAGTGTTATTGTCTAAGTTGAATTTCTCATACCTCTGAAAAATATTCCAGATGGAGTAAAACTAAGGTTTTGGATGCCTATTGTTTGTTGATTTTGAGAATCTCATCTACCTAGAGCCTTTCAGGATATAGCATTTATTTGAATTATTTGTCTTCATGTATTTTCATTATTGAAGTTGTTCTAACTTGGCAGATCCATGGGCTAGTGGTCTTGGATAAGTGATAATAAAACATTGGGTGTCGGACAATTTTGTTTAGTACAAAGTTAGATTTTGAATTTCTGTTGAGATAAATGAAGAGATTCCAAAGTTTGCTACTTGTGGCTTGGGTAAAGTAAAAGTTTTAAAGGAATCCCACCAAGAATTATCTTGTTTATTCTTGTGATATAAGGCATACATATAGTGGAAGCCTTAATCAGTTATTAATCTTTTAACTCTTACCTTTTTTTTTTTTAAGTCAGAGATCTCATTCTGTTATCCAGACTAGAGTGCAGTGGTGTGATCACGCCTCATTGTAGCCTCGGCCTTCTGGGCTCAGGTAGTCTTCCTGACTCAGCTGGGACTACAGGCATGTGCCACCATACCTGGCTCATTTTTTGATTTTTTTTTTGTGGAGATGAGGTCGCACTGTTTCCCCAGGCTTGTCACGCACTCCTGGTCTTAAGTGATCCTCTTGCCTAAGCCTCCCAAAGTGCTGGAATTACAGGCATGAGCCGCTTTGTCTGGCCTCTTACGAAATTTTTACCACTCAGATTATGAATCCACTTTTCTTTCTTTCAAGAGTTGTCTTACATGCTGTCTATTGATTTCATCATTCATTTACCAAATCTCAACTGTGGAAAGACAGACAATTATAAATAACCATGCCATGCAGTAGAATGTAATAAGTACTGTAAGATAGCATGAATAAAATGCTTTGACATACCATGTGGTAGAGGTGAATGTCCCTTGGTGGGGTGACAAGTTGGTATAAAGTGAAGCAGGAAGGAGATACTATCCATCAGTACTCAAAAGATAGTTTGGATTCCAGTGAGGTAGAGGACACATTGGACTGAAGGAATGGCAGATTGTTGAGTAAGGAAGGTAGTTAGAGGAAGATGATAGGTTTTGACTACTTTGTCAAGGAATTTGGACTTAATTTATTTGGTAGGCAGAGAGCCAGTGAAGGCTCTTAAACAGGGAGAGGAAAAAAATCAAGGTTGTGCTTTGATAGCATATTCTCTTGATTATAAGAAGGTTAGATTAGGAGAAAGAAGACTAAAAGTAGGAATAAAGATCTAGAGGAATTAAAACAATCTAGGCAAGAAATGATAAAGGACTGGACTGGGTAATTGACGCAGGTATAGCAAGTGTTGGTTCAGATATGAGAGGCATTTTGGAAGTAAAATCTACAGGTCTTGGTGACCCGTCAGAGTTAGAGGATGAAAGAGAAGATGAAGTGAAAGTGACTCTTGAGGTTTTCAATCTAGTTGATTCTGAAGGCAGTGATGCACTTAATGAGATAAGAAACATAGGACAGAAAAGAGGAAATGTGGGGGGTGGTTTTTGGCCAAGCTATGTTCAATATTCCAAAGTGAAATCCTTTTTGAAGGCAGAAAATTGAGTGTACAGTTCAAGAGAACTGAAATGAGAGGCATATATTTGGTAGATATGTTCAGAGAGGTAGCATTTCAAGCTATTGACCTGCAGGAGATTTTCAAGGCAGAGTGGAAGGAGAGAGAGAAAAAGAGGATCTGTTTTTTGGAGAATGTGAGAGATGTAATTAAATGACAGAGAAGGAAAGATAATCCTACAAAGAATAGTGATGAGAAAGGTAGAAAAATAATTAAAGCACGATGACTTCCTGGTGGAAACAGTTTTAAGAAGAAGACAATTTAAAGTTCTGATAAAACTAAATTCAAGTTCAAGTGGAGGTGAAACTTTAAGGTGAAAATTTGAATTACATGATTCAAGGTCATTGTTAAGCTTTACAGAATAGTTTTACTTCTGTGGTAGGGCTAGATTACTATGAGTACTTGGATTATTTGAAAATTGTTCTAGAACTGCAACAGCTAATGAAAAGGAGGAAGAAAGTTCTGATAGCTTGAGGGTTTGAATGGAGTTGAAATAACTGTGTGTGTGTGTGTGTGTGTGTGTGTGTGTGTGTGTGTGTGTGTGTGTGT
>NW_007247747.1:649183-667432 GCF_000164805.1 Carlito syrichta | reverse complement strand
ATAAATCAAAAAATCATCCGAGCGTGGTAGCGCATGCCTGTAATTCCAGCTACTCGGAAGGCTGAGGTGGAAGGATCGCTGGAGCCCAGCAGGTCGAGGCTGCGGTGGCCGGGAGCGGCCACTGCACTCCAGCCTGGGCGACAGAGTGAGACTCCAACTCAAAAAAAAAAGAAATAATTGAAGAAGTGACATTAGATTATGATGTGAGAGGGAAAGACTAGGAATAAGTAGAAGGGTTAACTTTAGTAGATAAATATAACTTTCACATTGACAAGAGGGAAGCAAGGGAGTATACAGAGAAATTTTGAGGGAATTTGTAAATTTTGTATTGGGTTGTCAAGAAATGATTTAAGGCATAATATTTATGCCATGCTTTAAAATTTTATATTATAGAATAAAATATATATATATATTTTAACTAGTCTCTTAGCCATCAAGTGGGTAAATAACTGAAACACTGAAATGGAAATTAGTTCTCATCTTTAATATTAAGATCATCTTATACTCATGTTGTGACTTAAATGATGCCACGGTACTATTATCTATTCTACTTAGGCATATATTTAAGTTCTGTTTTTTTAAAAATGTGTTTGTAGGCTGCTAATTTTTTTCTACTAAATATGCCACTAAATTTTATAGCTTTTAAGCATATAAATATTTAAACAATTGTTAAGTTCACTCATGTTTTCTTATAGTAGCAATAACAATAGTTATTGATGTTCTACCTGTTAAAGGATTAAAACTCTGAATCTTTTCCTGAGAGTCTCTTGAGTTTGAAGAAACTAGAAGGTTCTGTGTCAGCTGACAGGAATACTGACATGGGCTTGGCCTTATTTCCTGCACAGAACATTCAGACTTCTTAAGGGTGTTAGGTAACATGAATAACTTTATGCTCTAAAAGAACTTTTAAAAATGAACCTCAACAAAATACTCAGTTCCCTTAATCTCATTCTTAAAGCTTTGCCAAACTGGCAGGGATTTTGCCTTGTGATAGAATATAAAATATGAGGGGAAAAGAAATACTTAAAAGTGAGTGCCTACTATGTGCTAGGCATGTGCATAGCATTTTGTATTTCCTTTTATAAGAATTGTAGTATCCTAAGAGGTTTCTAGAAGAAGAATCCCATCCAGGGTTGTAAAGCTAGTAAGTGACAGAGCCTGATCTCATTTGCTTGATTCTAACATCTGTGTTTAGAGTATGAAAAGAGTCAAGTACACTGCTTCCTCTTTCCATAGGAAGTCAATCAAAAAGTTATCCCTCCTCATTTGATGGTATCAAATTCTTCTCCAGACTTTCAACTCATTTTTAGGCAGAGTTACTCAATATAGATATGGATATCCTATATGCAATATATTTCTTCTGAGAGTTTTTTTTTTTTTGTTTTGTTTTTACCTTGTTCCTCTTCTCCTTTTGTTCCTACTTCCTGCCATCAAATATTTATTGCACCTCTACTATATACAAGGTTCTATATTAGGGGATGTAGACAGACCCGTGAGAGAGACCAATTCTCCACCTTTAAGGAAGTTCCATTTTCATTTGGAAGGAAGTTAGTGAGTGGGTGAATACACAATTGATATTTTAGTTATGACTAATTGGTTCTTTTTATTTTTATTTTTGAGGTGGAATCTCACTGCATTGCCCAGGCTGGAGTGCAGTGGCACACTCATGGCCACCTCAGCATCGACCTGCTGGGTTCCAGCAATCCTTCCACCTCAGTCTTCCAAGTAGCCAGAACTTCAGGCGTGCACTACCACGCCCGGCTAATTTTTTATTTATTGTAGAGACGAGGTCTCGCCAAGTTGTCTGGGTTAGTCTTGAACCTGTGGGCTCAGGCAATCCACTCGCCTCGGCCCTCCAAAGTGCTGGGATTACAGACTGAACCATCAAGCCTGGCCCTAATTGGTTCTTTAACGGTGCTTCTTGTATCAGTCTTCGCAAGAAACCTTCATTGTAAACAATACAAGAATTGGAATTTTTCTCCAAATTCTATTATAGCTAATATACTAGATGCATGATCAGTTCTATATGCTAACCTTATTTTGCCCAATTAATATTCTATGTAAAAAGAATGTCATATACTTTATGCATTTTGATACTATTTATGTATTTAGTAATGATTTACTGAATTAAAATAGAAAGAATCAGCCAGGTACTATGGCTCACACCTGTAATCCCAGCACTTTGGGAGACTGAGGCGGGAGGATCACTTGAGCCCAGGAGTTTGAGACCAATCTGGGCAACATAGCAAGACCTTGTCTCTAAAAAAATAAATAAATAAATAAACCAGGCATGGTGGTGTGTGTCTGTAGTCCCAGCCACTGAGGCAGGAGGATCACCTGAGCTCTGGAGGTTAAGGTTGTGGTAAGCTATGATCTTGCTATGGCATTCCAGTCTGGGTGACAGAGTGTGACCCCAACTGAAAACAACAACAGCAACAACAACAAAAAAAGCCAAAGAACACTTAAGTGCCTTCATTGTAATAACAGATGTACTTTTATGTAACTGCAGTAAGATACTACTTCTGACATTTATAGGAGGAGGACAGGGCTTTCCATATTTTCTTTAAGAGATGAGGTATTTCAAATGAGGTACATGACTCAGTATAACTGAATGCTCCATGAAGTTAGGTATGTTTATAGTGAAAGTCTTTTAGGCACAGTTTCTTACTGTTGACATTTTCATTTGCTTCAGTAGAATTTTTTTTCTTGTATTTCAGGGACTGGTTTGAACCTTTTTTGCAAGGGGCATGTTAGTTGACCTAATACCTCTTTATTACCTTTTGGCTGGAAAACATAGTAAGAAAACTCTTTAAATGCAAGAATATTCTAAGAATAATTAATGACTTTGAATATTCTTATAGCACTAGGAAATCCTGTTTTTATATTTGCACCTTTACTTTGATATGGTTGAATATATATGTTTATGTATATGAATACATAGTTATGTGTTTATTGAAATACCTGTATAGCATGTATATTAAGCACATATTTTTATTTATGTGAAATGGTACAGACTGCGTATACAGAGAGTGTGTCCTTAAAAATTTTTAATACTTTTGAACAAATACAAAATTCAGTTTTATGTTGGTATGGAGAGAGAGTTTGATTCTAAAGTCCAAGTACTAGGGTTCTAAGGAATAACCTTAGCTGGGTTCTATTTCTGTCATCAAGTCAAAATGAAGGAGTTGGTCTTGGTTATTTTCTAATATTTTTGAGTCAGTGACTGTAATGGAATTTTCAGCCTATTTCTAATAATGAATATTTTGCCATTTCGTTCAAAAGAAAAAAGCATTATTCTTAATGATCCAATTCTTTTTTGTACCAATTGGTGCCCTAAAAATTTCGTCACTGGTTTTCTGTGAAAGCCTTTCTGTGTTGGTACCAACAGCTTTCATTCTGGGAAGCAATTTAGATCTTTGTAGAAGAGGTATAATCATTTGAATCTAAACTTGAACTTGTGGTGAGTTTGATTTTCTCCTTAATATACTGCTTTTAGAAAAGCCATTTTTCTTTCCTGGCTTTTGCAGTTCCTTGCACATAGCAGGCACTCAATAAATATTTATTGAATAGAATTGAATTTGACCTGCTTCGAAGTCATAGTCCTGATATGTAGGATATTTCATTTTCAGCAGGAGCTGTCATAAATCACGGGTTTTAATAGTAATCTACCTGATGAACTGCACACTCAGTGGCATATAGTAGTTCAGCATGGTATGTTGCATTTTTTCAAGCACACACTTAGAAAACAGTGTAGCCCATTTGGCCTTGCTTGATGAACTGCCTGTGGCCTATTTCAGATCTTTCACAGCCTTTTAGAATAACTGCATTTACTTCTCTCTGGTGCCTCTTAAGCCTTTACATAGCTTTTTGCCTAGAATACTCCTTTTGGTAAATTTGGGTGTACCTTTCTTGACACTCTTTGATGGATATGAATGAGCTGCTGCTTTTCTCTTGTTGCACTTTGTCCTTCCATCCGTCTCAGCACAAAATTCTCCTGTAATTCTTCCTACTTTCCCTCTAGACAACTGCTTGAGGGCAGGTCTGTGATTTATTCTTGTCTGTGTTCCCTAGGGCCTGAAACAATGCCTGGCACATAAACGTTTGTTGAATTAACAAATGGGTCCTGAAGTTCATGGAAATTTGCAAACGGAATAAAATAAAAATGTAAATGAATTTAGCAGGGGTCATTAATTATATGCCTAATTCTAATTAAATTGTTATATAGTTAGAAACAAAATTAGCCTGAGATTCAGAAGATGCAAGCTCTTGTGTTAGATTAATGATTTTTTAATAGCGCCTTAATCTTTGTAGTTCTTAGTTTTTTTTAAGCCTGGGAATGAATGGAAAGGATGGAATCTTTACTCAGATCCCTTGGAGCAAGAATTATGTTGCTCCTAAGTTAATTATAGAGAACCAGGTCTCTTCTGCCAGACTCTTTGAGTCAGGAAGTGTGTTCTAGTCATCTATAATTTCCTGGCACTGAGCTCAGTACTTAGTATATAGTAGTTCAAACAATTTTACCGATAAAGCAATACATTCCCACATAGAATTACGCTTTTAAGTAAAGCAAATTAGAAAAAGGTCAGGTAGAGAAAGGTGAATTAAATATTTGTAAAACTTAAAAGTATCTATCAAAGAACAGTTATTTGGAATGTCTGAAAAAAATACTTGAGAGAAATTTTTTGTTTATCAGCTAAAAAAAATTCACCAGTAGAGGAAATGAATATGAAGTGTTCTGGTCCCCTAACTACAAGTTAATAATTTATCAATCTGTGACACATTGGACCAAGTTTTACATCGCTAAAGTTAAGCTTTGCCTGCTGTGGAATGTTGGTGGCAGTATTCTTGAAATTTATAGATACTTGTGGTCGTATCTTTGGTTTAAATAATTGAAAAACTGTATCCTATTCCAGGCAGTATTTGTTAAATCATTTACATATTTGGGACTTAATCTATCTTTAGGGCAGAATGAACTTGTCTGATTATGTCAGTGTATCCCAAAAATAAAAGGGGGGAGCAAAAAAGCTTTATCAGCCCTTTTAGCTATACTTTTGTAAAGATTTGGTATTATTTAGTAAATGAGATTCCTACCTTTCCAAGGAATTTTTTAAAGATCCAAATAATATTCTTATATTTAAACTAAGTCTATATCTTCTTTGGGTTAGGAATGCGAATATTTGTTACCTATAGGGTTCAGTTGTAAAAATAAGAGAAATACTACAATCAAACTATGTATATAAAAAACTTCTATATCAGGCCACTCATTCATCCATTTACTAGTTATGTACTCAACAGTTCTGCCTTAGACACTGTTTACAAAGAGGAGGAAGATATGATCATGCTTTGGGTTAATGTGAAAAATATTATCTCAAATTAGAGGCTGATGCCTGTAAATTGGACCCAGATTTTTCTTCCCACCAGGACAAAAAAAAAAGATTTCTTAAAGAAAGCAAGTGTGATAGTGAGTATAAAGGTGCACTTTTAACTTGTACTTGATTTATTGTGTTGTTAGTTCTTGAAATTATTACAGTTCAACTGTCTATTTGCCCCAGGCTCTTTTATTAGTGATCAGAGACAAATCCATGTTTTGTGCAACTTGAGACAACTTGAAGGGATCTTTCTAAATATAAAGACTATGCAAGTACAAACAGGATTGTGTATGAAAGTAAATTTTTTTTAAGATGAGAAAATTTACAAAAAAATTAATTTTTAAAAAATGGATAAATCTACATATATTAGATAAGTAATCTAGGCTTGTTTTTCGTATGTACATTTTATACTTTGATTCTCTTCTCCTGCCACATCTGCTTCCAGTCCTGGGCACCTGAGACACATTCACATTGCCAGATTGGACCTTACCATTCTCATGGGTAGGCTGTCCACATTCCTAAAACCAGTCTTTTAACAGATTCTATTAAAAAAAAATTATTATATATATCTAAGGTATACAATATGATGTTTTGATATATACACACATAGTGAAATGGTTACCACAGTCAAACAAATGAGCATGTTTATCGCCTTCCATACCTACCTTTTTTTGTGGTGGGACCACTTAGAATCCATCCTCTTAGAAAAATTGTCAGTATATAATACCGTATTATTAACACTAGTCATCCTGCCATATATTAGATATATTAGTCTTACTCAGACTCCATAACTGCAAATGTGTACCCTCTGACTACTTCGTCTCATTTCTTCCCCTCCTTGCTCTTGGTGAATATCCACTGTTCTACTCTGTTTCTATTTATTTGGTTTCTATTTTTAAGATTCTGCATATATGTGAGATCATATAATATATTTATTTCTGTGCCTGGCTCACTTCACTTTTATTGAGACTGCTGACAAATTTTAAGCTATTTACAGAAGTGACTATGTGCCTCACATATACCTTTGACTAAACTCAAACTAAATGCGTCTCCGACTCAAATTCCATTAGCCAGATTCCAGAAATGACTGTGGCCACTCCAGTGCCACCCAATAGATTTTAACTAGTTGTGTTTTAAATGTCTTGCTCTTGAACTACTAAATATATATGTATTCATACATATATAAATGTATGTATGTATGAGTGAGTGAATGAATGATGAGGGCCGTAGAAGTGGGTCCAGAAACTTACACTTTGCTAGCTTCTCAATAAATTGCCTTAGGATGCAAAGCTGGCCATTGAGTACCATGCTTACCACCACAGGGTAGGGGCTTGGGTGTGTAGAGCAAGCTCAACAGAAGCCTAAACCTCACCTTTTAAAAATATACCTATGTAACAAATCATCATAGGTGATTCTAAAATTAAAAATAAAAAAATCCACCTTTATGTATACCTCTAGTCTTCTGTCATAGAGAGCTGCCCCATTACTTTATGTATGTTCTTGTGTAATTCCTGATGGTTTTATTTAAAAACATTGTTTATTTGAAGGGTTCATTATGCCCTATGTAGAGGGGTAAGAATGTGGTTGAATTTACTCTTGTCCACATCACATTAACATATAGAAATGAATACGGTAGTTAAATTACTACCCTTTCTTGATGGCAGAAGGTATTTTCAGTTCTGCAGTCAACCTGAATGCCCCAGTGGTTGGGTGGCACCTGATGGAATGACTGAACCGTTATATACCACATGTTTATAGGCATGGTAGACAGTATGGGGAGGTGGAAAAGACTCGTTCTGACCTGACACACATTTACTACTTAATAGCTTGGTTATTAAAATTGCACCTTGGTTTTATTCTCCTCAGGGTTCAGGAACAGTACACCAAAACATTAATTAAAAATCGATGAGAGAGCTTCAGCTGTGAATTTAATGTAGTAAAATAATGTTTAAATGTGAGATATTGGTTGTCAACAGAAAAGGCCCATTTCCTCATTTTTATTTAACAAAAAAAAAAAGCCTCTTAGTGGTATAGAGTGGTTAGCATAGTAGAGTTCTGTTAAGCTATGAACTATGGGATATTGTAAAAGAGTTAAAACTTTGGAATTTCAAAGAGTATGACATAGAAAAGACTGAATGAAAAGGGAATAAGATATATTTGTATTAAGACAAATGTGAATATTTGCTAGTTTGTAGTAAATTGGAGATAATTTAAGGTCATAATTACATTATAGAAAATGAAGAAATAGGGCACAGTTTCATGCATTTTTCTGGTAAGGAAAATATAATGGCTTATATAAAATTATTTTATTTTTATCTTTGTTTTTAGGTAAGACTGTGCCAAAATCCCAAGCTTCAGTTGAAAAATAGCCCACCATACATACTTGATATTTTGCCTGATACATATCAGCATTTGCGACTTATACTGAGTAAATATGATGACAACCAGAAACTTGCCCAACTCAGTGAGAATGAATATTTTAAAATCTACATTGATAGTCTAATGAAAAAGTCAAAACGGGCAATAAGACTCTTTAAAGAAGGCAAGGAGAGGATGTATGAAGAACAATCACAGGACAGGTAAGAATATTTCAGATCTTTAGTGTTAAGGTCATTTATGTTGCTTTTTACTTACTGATTAACTTAAATGTCACCATGTTATTGTTCTGGGAAATGTTGTTCACTTTGTATATAGACATGTGATGCTTAATGATGCCGTGATAGGTTTTGAGAAATGTGTTTTCAGATGACTTCGTTATCCAGACATCACACTACTACACATGTAGGCTATATGGTAGCTTCTAGGCTGCAAACCTGTACAGCATGTTACTGTACTGAATACTGTAGGCAGTTGTAACACAATGGTATTTTTGTATATGAACATATCTAAACACAGAAAAGGTACAGTAAAAGTACCATATAGAAGGTAAAAAAGGGTACTCTTGTGTACCATGCATAGAGCTTGCATGACTTATTCTGGGTGAGTTAGTGAGTGAGTGGAGTGAATACTACTAGAACTACTGTAAACTTTATAAACACTATATATTTAAGCTATACTAAATTTATGAAAAATGATTTTTCTTTCTCCAGTAATCAGTTAATCTTAACTTACTGTCATTTTTTTACTTTATAAACCTTTTAATTTTTAAAAACTTTTTGATCTTTTGTAATAACAGTGAGTATAAAACAAGCATGCAGCTGTACAAAAATATTTTCCTTCTGTCTTTGTTCTATAAGCTGTTTTATATTTTAAAAATGATTGTTTTTCAATTTTTAAACTTTGTTTTATTTTTATTTTTTATTTTTTATATTTTGAGTTGGAGTCTCACTCTGTCGCCCAGACTGGAGTGCAGTGGCTGCTCCCGGCCACCGCAGCCTCGACCTGCCTGGGCTCTGGCGATCCTTCTGCCTCAGCCTTCCGAGTAGCCGGAATTACAGGCGTGCGCTACCACGCCCAGCTAATTTTTTGATTTATTGTAGAGATGAGGTCTCGCTGTCCAAGCGGGTCTCGAACCCACGGGCTCAGGCAATCCACTCACCTCAGCCTCCCAAAGGCACGGGATTACAGGCTGAGCCACCAATACCGGCTAAACTTTGTTTTAAAAACTAAGACATAAATGCACACGTTAGCCTAGCTCTACACAGGGTCAGGATCATCAATATCACTGTCTTTTATCTTCACATTTTGTACTACTGGAAGGCCTTCAGGGGCAATAACACGCATGGAGCTGTCATCTCCTGTTATAATAATGCCTTCTGGAATACCTACTGAAGCACCTTCCTGAGGTTGTTTTACAGTTAACTTAAAAAAAAAAAACAAGTGGAAGGAGTGCACTCTAAAATAATGATGGAAAGTATGGTATAGTAAATACATAAACCAATAACATAATCTTTATTGTCATGATCAAGGATTGTACATGATTGTATGTGTTATACTTGTATCTGACTGGCAGCACAGTGGGTTTGTTTATACCAACATCACTACAAACATGAGTAATTTCTTGCCCTACCACTTTACAATGGCTGTGATGTCACTAGGCAATAGAAATTTTTCAGCTTCATTATAATCTTATGAGACCAAAACGTTGTAATGGGGCGCAGCAAACTATTAATTTTGCTTTTAACGATATTTAATAGTTTTATATAAGTGTGTTTATGATAATAACTAGTTCATGAAACAGTATTTTTTTAAATGGATTTTATTTTTAGAGCAGTTTTAGGTTTATAGGAAAATTAGTCAAATTACAGAGAGTTCTCATTAACATCTCTTCCCCTACAAAAGCTATTTCTTCTTATTCACATCTTGCATTAGTGTGGTATGTTTGTTACCATTAATGAGCCAATATTGGTACCTCATTATTATTAAACTCTAGACATCAGGGTTCACTCTGGGTTGTACTCTTTTGTGATGGTTCATAAATGCACGATGCCATGTATCTACCATTACAGTGTCATGTAGAATAGTTTCACTGCTCGAAAAATGCCCTATGATCCACCTATTCATTGTCTCCCTCCCTTCTGGCAACCACTATAGTTTTGTCTTCTCCGCAGTGTCATGTAGTTGGACTCATGCAATATATAACGTTTTTGGACTGGCTTCTTCCACTTAGCAATAAACATTTCAGTTTCCTTTATGTCTTTTCAGAGCTTGCTAGCTCATTTCCTTCTGTCATTGGATAAAACTCCATTGTGTGGTTGTACCACAGCTTGTTTTTCCACTCACATATTGAAGAACATTTTGGTTACATCTAACTTGCAATTATGTATAACGTTGCTATAAATATTCACATGCAAGTTTTGTGTGGACTTAAGCTTTCAGCTCATTTGGGTAAATACTTAGCATCATTGCTGGATGTCATGTATGGTATGCCTGTGTTTAGCTCTCTGGAAACTCCTAGACTGGCTTTCAAGGTGGCTGTATCATTTTGCGTTCCCACAGGTAATGAATGAGAGTTCTAGGTGCTCCTCACCAGCATTTGGTATTGGAGACAGTCTTTAAGATATAGTTTGACTGACTCTGTGAGTGTGGTAGATGTGGGTGGGAGATGCAGCTTCAGTTTCTATATTTTGATTTAAGTGAGAAATTGAACTGGAGTGACACAGACTGAGGTGGCATCAACCAAATCCTCATTTCATATGCAGGATTCTTCAGTTAGAGACTTCATATTAAAGTTTGTTGATTGGCTACTTTAATGTTAAATTTCTTGGTCTATCTTAGACCAAATAAGGAGAATGTAGAGTTTTCCATTTCTGGGCTGTTTTAAATATATCTAGAATATTCACTGATTTATAAATTGGAAAACCAATATTAATTAAAATATATACATCTTGCCATATTAGTTACATTGGATTTTAGTTGAAGACCCTTAACCTCTCTGGTTTTTAGTTTTCTCACACATAGATAAACCCCGAATCTTTCTTTCAGGTCAGAAAAACGAGTCTCTTTCAGTCTTTCAGTTGTCTAGGTCTGTGGACTTGAAAGTTGGCTGTAAATACTGGCCAAATAAATACCCAGGGCAAGTAAAACCATCAGATTCAAATGTAGAAAAGCCCCCTGCCAAATGTAAAATGGTTTAAATATTTATGTATCTATAGTTTGCTTTCTACATTCGTGATGGACTGGCACATATTCATATGTCAGTTGTTTAATCCTGGGCTCATCACTTAATATTCTTGGGCCACAGTTTACACATCATGAGGGTGGCAACTCTTCAGTTGCCTTCCTAGTTTTAGAGCTTTAAGACGCTTCTGGACTACCAAGAGTAATTTGAATTGCCAAAGGTTATAGAAGTAAGGTACAAATTTTATGGTGATTGTTTATTCTTGCAGACTTTTCAAGAATGGCTGACATCTTGGGAAGCCAGATATTTATGTTAAAATTTTGTTTTTTAGCTGGGCTCGGTGGCTCAGCCTGTAATCCCGCGCCTTTGGGAGGCTGAGGTGAGTGGATTGCCTGAGCCCGCGGGTTCGAGACCCGCCTGGGTAGCGAGGCCTCATCTCTACAATAAATCAAAAAATCAGCTGGGCGTGGTAGCGCATGCCTGTAATTCCGGCTACTTGGAAGGCTGAGGCGGAAGGATCGCCGGAGCCCAGCAGGTCGAGGCTGCGGTGGCCGGGAGTGGCCACTGCCCTCCAGTCTGGGCGACAGAGTGAGACTCCAACTCAAAAAAAAAAAAAAAAAATTTGTTTTTCACCTTGTGTTTCTGCCACTGAACTAATGAAACTAAGTTGGTTTTCTAAATAACCTTATAATTCTTATTCAAATTTAGCAGTCCTGAAATTCTTCTTGATCCGTCCAAGTCATTCATTAACTTTTAGTTTTCCAGGGTATCAGGACACTGGCAAGGTGTGTAACTTTTTGATTTAGGAGTTTGAGAGGATTCAGCATTCTAATTGGAAGTAATATATGATGTCATAAACTTATATCCCACTTTTACATCTTCTGTGGAAAGTTGAAATATTTGTTTTACAATTACCATTTAATTTGTTAATTTTAATATTTTTGCCTTTGTATATGGAAGCATTTCATGTAGGACTTTTACATTTTAGTGATTTATGTATAGCTTTCTTTTTTCTTTTTTTTTTGAGTTGAAGTCTCACTCTGTCGACCAGACTGGAGTACAGTGGCCACTCCCGGCCACCGCAGCCTCGACCTGCTGGGCTCCGGAGATCCTTTCGCCTCAGCCTTCCGAGTAGCCGGAATTACAGGCATGCGCTACCACGCCCGGCTGAGTTTTTGATTTATTGTAGAGATGAGGTCTTGCTGCCCAGGTGGGTCTCGAACCCGCGGGCTCAGGCTATGTATAGCTTTCCATAGGTGGTGATAGATCTCATAATGATGACTGGTCACGATGAGGCCACTCTGTAAATTTTGTATATTCTTGTCTGCATTTTAAGTGTCCAAGTGAATTTTGTTCTTTGTTCTGCATTCAGCTCTATGACAAAATTTATTAGTTTTGTGCTGGTATAGCATATTTCTAATTGGGTTTTGCTGTCATCCTTGTTCTATTTGCTGATAGCATTCTGTGACCAGCTGTGTTTATGCAAAACTTACCTTTGATAAATATCTAATCATAATTCATAATAATTTACCACTCCTGCTACACCATAACAAGGACATAGACTTTTTTCCCCCCCTGAGTTAGAATCTCACTCTGTTTTTCAGGCTGGAATGCCTGAAAAACACTCAAGGCCACTCTCTACTCACTGCCACCGCAACCTTCACCAGCTGGGCTCGGGCGATCCTTCCTCCTCAGCCTTCCAAGTAGTTGGAACCACAGGCGCATGTCACCATACCTGGCAAATTTTTTGATTTATTGTAGAGATGCGATCTTGCCAAGTTGCTCTGGTTAGTGTGGAACCCCTGGGCTCAGGCAGTCCTCTCTCCTTGGTCTCCTAAAGTGCTGGGATTACAGGCATGAGCCACTGTGCCTGGTTGACATAGACTTTTGAATTGTGTTTCTTCTGCTAGTAATATATTTGGAGACATTCACTTCTAAGTTCCTGTAGCGTTCCAAATGTAAACTGAGTCTTAAGTGGGTCATTACAGCGCTTTGGGGCATTTGCCTTACAGAACATAAAAGAATATTCTTACATGTGTTCATGGTATTTAGGCAACAAAATATAGTATTTAGTAGAATCATCCACCTAACATGTGTGATACAGTGGTTATTGGGAATATTATAAATTCTCTCTACAGTCTTTTCTTTGATTCTTGAAATGGCTCACTAGGGACATTAGTATTAGTTTTTTAAAAAAGAGATAACAATAGAAGCAGTAATTTGATGTTCATTGACTATGTTAGTATTGCCACCAGTGATTCTGAAGTTCATTGAAGAAAATTGTACTGGATGAGTACATGAATCAAAATGTTTATTTTAGTGTTGTTGTTATCCCTGTTGTGTCAACAGTATACTTCTTTGTGGGTTCATTTTTGATATAATGGTAAATGAAAAAAAGCCATTCTAGTATCAATTCTGAACTGGGTTGGTTTTAATTGATTACTAAAGAATGTGTAGCCTGAATTTTAAAAACTATTTTACATAATTATAATAATACATAGAAAAATAAATTAAATAAGCAACTGGCATACTATACAATCATAAATTCCTCAGATTATTAGTTATTAGTTACTTAGGTCCTGTATAGAAGGAAAAAAGTAGCATGTATTCGCTACTGGAATTAGATACTTATGGGCACAGTGGAAGCCTCTTGCCTTGGGAGTGGGCGAAGTGATGATTTCTGGTAGAGGAAAGGCATGAGCTGGCCTCCTATTACAGTAAAGCTCCTTCTCTTGTATCGCTTTGCCCAAGTTTTTTTTTTTTTTTTTCCCTGTGAACAGTTGAACCTCACACTGAGTTGGTTCCTCTCCAGCTGAGTGTCTAAACCATTCTGAGCTGGCACTTCTGGGAAGACTACTTTAGTGATTTCTGGCAAGCGTAGAGCTTGTATGTGTGTGTGTATGTGGGGAGAGGGGCCAGGGAACACAGGGAACATGTGGAGAAGTCTGTTGTTTCAAGCACAGAGAAGAGGAGAAACGTGATATCCTATTGCTGATAGTTATAGTGGCAGAAGTCAAAATGAGTGTGAAGGTATTATTGCTGAGGACTGTATGACTGACAAGAGACACTTCTTCTGTGACTTCACTAGCAGTTTCATCAGTGACCATTTTAATATTTAATTGTATTTTTTCATCTAAAAAGTGTATGTTAATCTGCTGATCAGCAAGGCCTGGTGTCGGACACTGTGTTTTTTAGAATACTCAGAGATGATGGTCTAAGGATATTCAGATTTTCCTTACTTTAGTGCTGCTTGAGTGAGCCAGGGTGCTACAACCCATTTCCCCCTCCTGCACTCTGTGACAACCACTGAAACAGAACCAAAAGCCAACTGAGGTAGAAAAAATAGATCCGCCCTTGATAAACTGTGAAGAAAATAAAGACTTCAAAAAAAGTACATTACAGAGCGGAAAACATAGATGTTGTCTTATTATTAATGTCATTTCATAGCCCCTGTATTGTTCTTTATACACTAATGTTGTAGAAGAGAAATCAACTCTTAGATCTAGAAAATGGAGTGTGTGTGTGTTTGGGGTTGGGGGCTGGGGAGCTGAGGGTGTTTGCATGTTTCCTATGGTAATATTCAAACTGACTACAATTTAATAAAAAATATTTTGGTGTAGAAAAATGAGTCCTAGATACTTTTATTTAAAATCCTTTTGGAGCATCAGATAGAAATCTTTTTCTCCACTGACCATTTGGTTGAACAAACAAAAATGTGTTTCTGCTACATTATTTAAGAGCCTTTCCCCTTAAAGGACTACAAATCATTCTACTTACTGTTTATATCTGTGTTGGTAATTTACAAGAGAGTGTACCAAAAAAGTTTTGAAACGGATATATTAAAGATACATGGTTAAGTTGAATAAAAAACAAGAGCAACTACAATAATAAGAGCAACAACAAAATGCAAAGCTGCCAGCAAACCTACTTGCTTTCTTCATATTACTGTATGACATCATTGCTTTGGGCAAAGAATAATGTAGTGTTCATGTTAATGCTTAAATTTGTTTAAATACAAATACATGTTGATTGCATGGTCATTGAAATAGTTTTGAAATTCCTCATGGGTTTTTATTTAGTTCACCAGTTAAAGAGACTGACCTGTGTGTACAATTTGGGCTTTTAGTAGTAGTTTTAATTATTGGATCTCACAGTTTAATGGCATTGTTTATAATGCCACATTAAGTACCATATTTTCTGATAGGCAGCTCTGTATATTGTGTAGAAAAATGAAGAAAGAGTGCTGTCTAATGAAGTATAGGCATGTGGTGCCAAGAAATCTCATGTGCCCTTGCTGTTTCTTCTGCTCCCAGTGTTCTTTGAAATATCGGTTGACTTCCTGACTCCTGCCCACAGTTTTCAGTTTTTAGCTTTATTTTATTTTTTATTAGTGATGGAATCTTGCTATGATGCCCAAGCTGGTGTTGAACTCAAGCAATCCTCCCACCTTAGCCTCCCAAAGTGCTGGGGTTACAAGCATGATTATAAGCTGGGTTTACAAGTGTACCCGGCCATTTTTCAGTTTTTAAATTATTTTGGGGATATTTGTAATACTTTAATCTCAGACATTTCAGTATCACAAAATGAAAAATCATTTGTTTCAGACTAAATACTCTTGTTACTATGTCAGTCTATTAAATAATTTTTAAAATTCAGTGGTAGTTTCTAGTAAAAGTATTGTTTTTGTTATAAGAATCATTTGCAAAAAAATTAACCTTAGAGAGGTTTGTTTTTTTTTTAATAAATAAATTATACTGTATTGAATGCCTTCCATTCTATGAAATATTTAGTTATGCATGAAAGTGAATGGGTTTATATTTATTTAAAAAAGAATTTTGCATTTAAAAAATTAACTTAGCCTTTCTGTTTCTTTTTTGTTTACTAATGGTGAAAATTGCAATTATTTTGATTTTCATGAAGACAAGGGACAAATTTCAAGTGGAAAATATTATGTCTAAATAAATAAAAATAGGCTATAATTTACTATAAACATGTTGAGTTGTCCGTTAAATTTTTCCTATATTTGTCTATATTCTGGTATTTTTTCAATGGAAAACTAGAGGAACTAAAACATTAATTTTTGATATTTCAAAATAAGGATTTTAAACTTGGATTCAGAAGAAAAATAGTAGTAGTCAATCCTCCTACATAGAAGTATATCTACCAAGTAGAAAACACAATTTTCTTTAGAAAACTTGAAAATCTTTTTAAGATTGCTTTATCATAAATGAATAAAAAATTTATGTAGTCATGATAGGAATGTTTGCATACATATTTCAAGTATCTGAGAGATGTGAATAGACTTTTCTAAGGTTTGGAAATGAGGGGGCTCATTTCCTTAACACACCATGAAAGTAGAGGCCACAAGAAAGTTATTTAGACAAATGTTTTCTAAGTGAAACAAAGGGAGTCTGTTAGAGTGGGCAGGTGAGAGCTTGCAGAATTTTTGACTGTTAAGGACTTTATGGCCTGATGTGTTTAGCTAACTGCACCCCTGCTGCTCAGTAAACTATTATAGATACAATGTAATTTTCTTGTTGATTTTTGTTTAAGTGAAAAGTGAAAGGGGTTTTTCCAGCATTTTCCTCTCTGGGGTAGTTTTTTCAAAATGCAAAATAATACAGAATTTCTCACATGTAATTTAGAATGAATTCTACTATTAGCTTTTTAAATTTTAATAAAATGTGTGTATATATATATATATAATCCATTTATTTACTGTTTATTTGCTTTTTTTTTTTTTAGCCCTGTGTTAATACACTTCAGTCTGTTTTCTTAGTAATTAAAATTTATAGCAACTTATTTTAATTTCTTCCAAGTCAGATTATATATTGTACACTCAAGATATTTGGGCTTTAAAAATGGGGCATTTTTCTTTTTCACAGATTGGATTTTATTAAATGTTTATATATTCCTGGAAATGATAACCACTGTATTAAAGACAGTAAGCACACTCACAAGACTCAAGTGAACTTGGCTTTAGGGTTGAATACCTTTTATGTTTTTCAGTCTTAGGTAGCTTATGAAAATTGATGTTTTCTCTTCAGTAAATATCTGGTGACATTAAAATTTGATAATTAAAATCCAGAAGCACTCAAGAAAGAATGGCTGTTTTTAGTTTCATAATAACAATACTCCCACAAAGAAGGTTGATGAATGATGCCTTTCAAGTAGCAGATTTGTTATTTAGTTAGAGAAACCTCCTTTGGCTGTTTCTTCCAAAACTAAATTAAAGTCTGTTTATAAAACAGACAAGCTGCAGTGATAATCCTATAGCCTGAGGAGTACTTGGAAATCTAGCCCAAGAAGAGTCTTATTTTTTAGTGATTTAACAAAGAAGTGAAGTTTCCAGGAATCCAAACAGATTAGTATTCAGTGCTAATTGGGTAGGTTGTAAAATAGTATTCATGCCTGACTGTTTTGAAGTAAAGTATTGAGTAAGTAGTAAGTATTCAGTTTTCTAAATCAATTTTTTTTTTTTTTTTTGAGTTGGAGTCTCACTCTGTCGCCCAGACTGGAGTGCAGTGGCCGCTCCCGGCCACCGCAGCCTCGACCTGCTGGGCTCTGGCAATCCTTCCGCCTCAGCCTTCCGAGTAGCCAGAATTACAGGCATGTGCTACCACACCCGGCTGATTTTTTGATTTATTGTAGAGATGAGGTCTCGCTGCCCAGGCGGGTCTCGAACCTGTGGGCTCAGCCAATCCACTCACCTCAGCCTCCCAAAGGCGCGGGATTACAAGCTGAGCCACCTCTCTTTAAACTCAGTGTTTGAGTATGAATTCTTGTTAGAGTATACATTTATACATCAGTTGTTTATGGATGTGCTGTACACAGCAAGATACTCATATAAGGTCGTTAAAAGTACTCTTTATAGGTTACAATAATACAGAGAAATTAAGGCTATGTTGTTTGGTAGACCCATTCAGGAACATATTAAACTAAATGCTAATTTAGATGTATTATTGAAATGTATTACTTTGAATATCTGATCATGTGATTATAATATACCACTTTCACATGTAAATCAAATGTGTGACTGTATCAGTTCTCTCAGACTGCTGTAACAAAGTACTACCAACTGGGTGGCTTAAACAAGATACACTTATTTTCTCACAGTTCTGGATGCTAGAAATCCTAAGTCAAGGTGTCATCAGCCCTGTCTCTGTCAGCTTTTAGCTTCTGATGGCTCCAGGCATTCCTTGGCTTGTGGAAGCTTAACTTGAATCGTGGCCTTTGTCATCACATGTGCATGTGTGTCTGTGTCCAGATTTCTTTCTCATAAGGATGTTAGTGATTTTCTTTTCTTTTTTTTTTTTTTTT
>NW_007247747.1:645919-649163 GCF_000164805.1 Carlito syrichta | reverse complement strand
GGCTCAGGCAATCCACTCACCTCAGCCTCCCAAAGGCGCGGGATTACAGGCTGAGCCACCGAGCCCGGCTGTTAGTGATTTTCAATCAGGACCTGCACTAATGAACCCACCTTAACTTCATTACATCTGCAAAGACACTATTTCCAGTAAAGTCACATTCATTGGGTAGGGTTGAGGTTAAAATGTCAGCATAATATTTTGGATACAATTCAGTCTATTACAGTGACCAAACATGGCAATGAAAATTTGTACTAGGGAGGGAAAAAAATTGAAACTCATAAAAATGTGAAAACTTGGCTTGATAGAAAATAATACCAAATGAGTTTTCTTAAAATTGTTTTTTAGAAAGGTCTGTAGGCTGGGTATGGTGACTCAGGCCTGTAATTCCAGCACTTTTGGAAGCCTTGGCCTGAGGATCACTTGAGCCCAGGAGTTTGAGACCAGCATAGACAGCATAGTAGACCCTGTCGCTATAAAAAACAAAAAAAATTAGACAAGTATTGTGGCATGCACCTATAGCCCCAGCTACTTGAGAGTGTGAGGCAGTGTGAGGCAGGTGGATAGCCTGAACTCAGAAGTTTGTGGCTACAGCAATCTTGATTGTGCCAATGTACTCTAGCCTGGGCGGCAGAGTGAGCCCCAACTCCAAAAAAAAAAAAAAGAAGGTCTGTAGCTCAAATAATTTTTGTAGTTTCTTTTAGGTATGTAATAAAATGTAGAGTGAATTTATTTAGTGGTTAATTTTCATGTATATTGATATTGACATAATGAATCTATAAATACTTTGTTATAATATAACATTCTTGCTGATTTTAATGTATAAAATGCCATCTTCCTGTAAAAATTATTAATATAAATATATATTCAATTAAAATGTATAATAGCCTTGATTGTCTCTTAAGAACTTTGATTCCTGTTTTGTTCTTTTATTTTGTGATAAACTCTGGAGGATTATTTAAAATAACTAATTATGACTTGAGTCGTTATTATTAAAGCTGTTTACAAAGTTTGCTCTATTGAAAATAAAAACAGGCCGGGCATGATGACACATGGTGAGTCACGCCTGTAATCTCAGCACTTTGTGAGGCTGAGATGAGAGAATTGTCTGAGCCCATGGATTCAAGATCAGCCTGGGCACTTGGCGAGACCGCATCTCCACGATAAATCAAAAAATGAGCCAGGAATGGTGGCGTGTGCCTGTAGTTCCAGCTACTTGGAAGGCTGAGGTAGAAGGATTACCTGAGCCCAGCAGGTCAAGTCTGCAGTGACTGTGAGCATGCCATTGCACTCCAGCTTGGACACAGAGTGAGACTCCAACTTAGGGGGAAAAAAAAGAAAGAAAGAAAATAAAAATAAAGAGGTGGGAAGTGTTTTCCATGTTGTTGGCATAGAGAAGGGTACATCCATTCACTTTGTGTCTTTAAAATATAAAGTATCCAAATATAATATATTAAAGTATTTAAAATGTAAAGTATCATAATAAATATGATTTCAAATCAAATTTTAGGGAATTTAAGAATTTTAGTTTAAACAAGAATAAGTGATTATTTCCCAAAGTGACATGTTGAGTGGTTTAAAACAGGGGTCGGCAGACTGCACAGAGCCAGAGAATAAATATTTTATACTTTGCCACATGGTCTCTGGCAGTTAGTCAGCTCTGCCTCTGTAGCAGGAAAGCTGACATAGCCAGTCTGTAAATCACTCTGGCTGTGTTTCGATAAAACTTTATTTATCCTCACAGCCACTGCCTCTCCTTGTCTCTGTCACCATGCTCCAGTTCCTGCTTGGATTTACTCTGGGCAATGTGGTTGGAATGTATCTGGCTCAAAAACATGGCATACCAAACCTGGCTAAAAAACTTGAAGAAATTAAAAAGGACTTGGATGCCAAGAAGTAACCCCCTAGTTCATGTGGCCGACTCTAGCACTACCTTCTGGATACACTGTTCTACTCTTGAGGGCCTCTTTTTTCGTCTGAACCAAAAGCTTTTGTTTTCTTCTCGCCTCAGCAATGTTCTTCTTTGCTAGACCCTATGTTTTTTTTGCCTTGGAACAAAATGAGGCCCCAGGTTGAGAACTACCCTTGTATGTCCAACGTCCTCATCTCTCTCCATATCTTCCTTCCAGCTGCACAAGAAATTCTAAGACTGGAATTATGGTGCTAGATTAGTAAATGTGACCTTAACTGACTTGTCTCTTCCTCATTCCTTGGGATTTCTTCTATCTTTTGTCAAAAGAAAAATCGATGAGTTTTATATAGCTGGTTAGACACAAATAACACAGTTTTTAGCAATTACAACAGGTGCTTGTTAAACATGTGGTGCTAAATTATGTTGTTTCACAATAATTAAAATGAATATCTAGAAGCCAGAAAAAACTTTATTTATAAAAACATGTGAAACAACACAATTAAAAAAAAACACCAAAAACAAAAAAACCACATGTGATGTCTAAATTTGACCTGTGGGTGACAGTTTACCAACTGGTCTTCAAGTATGAATCTAGTTTTGAGCAGTAAGATTTTAAAAGGGTTCTAACAACATAGCTCGAGTATATGTTGCATTGGTTAGGAATATGTTTAGCTAAAAGTAATTATTAATACTTGTCTAACAGTAGTTTGTATATATAGGAATGTTTGTCAACTGTGCTGTCAGAGGCCCATGCTCCTTTTTTATGCCTTTGTTAATCCCCTTTCTCAGCACGCTGAGTTTAGTCTTCATTCTGTTCCCTTCATGGTTGTAGAATTCTTGCTGCAGCTTCATGTTTTTTAAGGCTTCACGTCAGAGGAAGGGAGACTGGCAACACTTCATGTGTCTGCCTTCTTTTTATCTTGGATCAAAAAGCTGACCCAGAAACTTTCACCTACTTGCTTCCTCCAGCAGATTTCGCTTAGGTCACTGGGTCATTTTGGTTACAAAGGTAGCTGGTACATTTAAACTGTAAAATTTCACCCTCAGTAGTAAAGGAAGGCAAGGGGAAAAAAAAAAGGGGGTGAGAAAAGGTGTTTAGTCAGTCAAAGCTGTCAAAACAGACAGCCAGATATCCACAGACTATTTATTTATGGTGTAACTTGGCTTTAAGGCTTATTTCCTTAAAAATATATTGTCGGCTGGGTAGGTTGCTCATGTGTATAATCCAAGCACTTTGGGAGACTGGGCTGGAAGATCACTTGAACCCAGGAGTTCGAGACCAGCCTAGGTGACATAGTGTGACCTCGTCTCTACAAAAAACCAAAACCAAAACCA
>NW_007247747.1:573263-645899 GCF_000164805.1 Carlito syrichta | reverse complement strand
CAAAAAAAGCCAGGTGTGGTGACACATAGTGCCAGCTACTTGGGATGCTGAGGTGGAAGCATTGCCTAAGTCCAAGAGGTTGAGGCTACAGTGAGCAGGCATCTAGTCACTCATTGCATTCTACCCTGGGCCACAGAGGGAGACCCCTTCTTTCTCTCTCTCTCTCTCCCTTTCTCCTATATATACATAGAGAGAGTCAAAAACTGTAAAACGTCTGAAGTTAATTTACCACATTTCACTGATGCTAGCAGAAGATAGAGTCTTTTGCAAGGGAAAAAGGGCTCTTTATTAGTCACAGTGACAGCATTAGGCAGAGTATCATTATTTGTGCCAAATTGCCGACCCCACCACCTACAGGGCAGTATGAAGACCAGGAGTACCTGCATATGCAGTGGCCTGCATTACAGAAGAGTCCAAACCTAAGGAGCTTGAACCTTTTATAATGAGCAGTAAGCCTGCCTGATCTTTTCCCTGGAAGGAGACATTATTTTTATTTTACTAGACTGTACACTTTCTCTTTTTCTCAGAGGGTGGTACTATCTCTGTTATCTGTGGCTGCTTGCTGTTCACATATCCCTAAAAGGATAGTCCCAAACAAAGGCAGTCAGCATCTGGTCATAGGACCTGCAAGAATGTGGCAGACCCATAGAACATTTTCTCCCAAAATACGGTTGTTCAGTTCATTCTTAGGCACCATTATTTTATCTTAAGTTCTGGGTTCTTAATGCTATTTAAGAGTAAGGATATTATGACACTATTTTGGATTCTTGGTGAACTTAAAATCTTGGGTTCTGTCATTCTGATACATACAGCAAATTATGCATGTATATACTATATGTAACATGTATATTAGATAGCTCATATATATATGTAGAATAATATGATCTACAGAACCACAGTGGAAGCTTGTTGCTGCTAACTTTTAAAATTCTAACTGGCATTCCAACAAAAAAAAAATTTAAAAATTAAAGAAAGAACAAATAATACTGAGACTGGTTTATTTCAAGCTTGTTATCCTTTAAAAGAGAAGGCAATTCTCTTTTCTTTTTTCATCGAGTAATCTTTGTTCTCGTCTAACTTGACTACTGTAATATTAGGTTTAGACCTAAATAATTGGTTTTAGTAGGTAAGGCAGATTGAAATTATATATTATAAGAAAGATATTATTTGCCTTTCTAATCAGTGTCTATAACCCCAGAAATGAGCACCAGGTAGTTCAATTCCATTTTCTAAGTGGAGAAACTAAACTGATTGGAGGTTGCAGGATTTGACAGGCGGTACTTATGTTAACATGTGATATCTTTCTAATTGACGTCTCCTTACCAGTTGGCATGTCTGAACCTGCAGCTGTTGGCATGTGAAGGGTATAAGGATTGTAATGCCTTTTTCAATTTTATTTCAGGAGGACTAATTTTTGAGCAATTAGCACACTGTGGTTGTAAAAATGGGCTATTTTTTCCACTTCTTTAAAACAGAATTATTAATAATATTATGTGTTATCTGGTCAGTCAGCTCTCCCTCTGTCTCTTTCTGTCTGTCTCTGTCTCTATCTGTGTGTGTGTGTGTGTGTGAGAAATATTGCCTGTCCATTATTAAAATAAAACACAACTATGGATATTGGTGTGGATGTAGTGAAAAGAGAATGTTTATCCCCTGTTGGTGGGGGTGTAAATTAGTACAACCTCTATGAAAATTGGTATGGAGATTTCTCAAAGAACTAAAATAGAATTATCATTTGATCCAGCAACCCCACTACTTGGAGTCCATCCAAAGGAACATAGGTTGTTATACAAAAAAGATGTATACCGATATGTTCATCACTGCACAATTCATAAATGTAAAGAAGTGGAATCAACCTAAATGCCCATCGACTGAGCAGTGGGTAATGAAAAAATGATACACATACCCACACCATGGAACATTATTCAGCAATAAAAAAGAATAAAATAATGTCTTTTGCAGCAACTTGATTGGAATTGGAAACCATCATCCTAAGTGAAATAGTGCAGGAATGGAAAATCAAGCATTACTTGTTCTTTCTTACAAGTGGGAACAAAACTAAGGAACTGCAAAGGCATATAGAACAACATAATGGACATTGAAGACTCAGGGGAGCAGGAGTAGGGATGAAAATTCACCTGTCGAGTACAGTGTGCACAGGTGTGGGTGGAGCATACACGTAAAGCCCAGACTATTTGGCGCTCTACATTTATCCATGTAACCAAAAATCATTTGTAGCCCCTAAAGCCATGGAAATAAAATAAAGAAATGTTGCTTATGACTTTCCAAGCTTTTAACCAGTCTAGATGAGCAACTTTTTTTTGACTTTTAAGGAAATAAAGGTTACCTAATTTTTTTTCTGGATTATGTTAATGAAAATAAAACATCAGCTCATTTTACAGATGCTGAAAACACTTAAAATTTTGTTCTAAGAGTTTTTTTGTGAGGCATACTGATTTTCTAGGGTCATAACAATGTGTGCCGCTGTCAAGCTTATTCTTTTGTCAGAAATTTCAGAACACTTTACTTTGATTAAAGATCTCCATACTGGTCAGCCAGGTCTCATCTGATTAAAATAGGTTTGCATGGATACAAATTCTCGTAATCAAGTTTTATGTGAATTTTTTTCCTGTAAAATTCTAACTTGAGGTGGTTCTTCTTGCAAATACATATGTAAAAATTATGTTTCTATAAAGCAACGGGGGTCTTGAAGTTGGTAACTTATCACAGTGCTTTTTTTCCTCACTGTATCAACACAGGGTAAACTATAGCTTGTGGACCAAATTCAGCTTATGCTTCTTTAAATCGTTTCCAGTGACACAGAGTAGTCCCCATTCATTTACTTACTGTCTGTGGCTCTAGTGGCAGAGGTAAGTAATGCCACAGAAACTCTATGGCCTGCAAATCTGAAAATATTTACTATCTCAGCCTTTACTGATAAAGTTTATTGATTCTGGCACTATTGATATTGTTTTCCACAGAAGTCTGAGAAATTTGGCATTATTAGACTTAAATATTGTCTTCCTTTGGCTGTTTTTTTCTCTCCTCTGTGATACTTCATGAATAGCTGACCATTGTGATCTTCTAAAGGGATTTATGTGTTAGGTAGTCGATGACTGATAGCTGAAGCATGATGATAATAACATTTCCTATCTTGTGTCTATATTTTGATGTATATAATAATTTTAAAGCATAATACATTTAGGCCTTTTTAAAGCTTTTTTTTAAAAACACAAGTATGCCACTAACATGTGACAGACATTTAATCTAGTGGCTTTCCTATGTATTCCATGGATCAGAGGCATTCTAAGCCTCTGAAATGATTATTAAATGCAGATTCCATCCAGACTTTATGTAACACCTGCTGAATTTACCCATGGGATCTGCACATACATCTTGTTAAGTAGTACCCCAGCAGTTTCTGATATTCTGCCTGCTTTTAGAATTCCCACGAGTCAGATTATCTTTTATGTTTATAGTTATCAAGGACCATTGAGGTGCTACAGGTGGAAACAATCTTGGATGTGTTCAGACCTCTTTCCGTTTCCCTAAGCTTCCCTTATCACCACTGGAGGAATCTGCTCCCAGTCAGAAGTCACCTAAAGAGTCACCAAGAAGGAAGCCTTTCTGGAAGGCCTTTAAAGGAGTTTTGTTGGAAAAGGTGGACTGTAATTCTCTTCTTAGAATCTTTTCCGATTAGCAATCACTTTGCACACCAGCTTTTATCTATTCCCCTGCCAGTCTCCTAGTTCCTGTTTATGCAACTCCTCTTTCCTTTTACTGGTATAGCTAAAGACCCCCCTCTGCAGCCATACCCAACTTGGCTCAGATTTTCTGATCATTCTAGCCAAAATTCTTTTTTTCCTCTGACTATAGCATTTAATCAAGGCCTTTCATGTGGCAGTTACTGAACATCATCCAATACTACCCTTCACAAATGGTGATAAGACATGTCATTTTAAATGGCTCATTGTACATTTTTTAAAAGCAAAACTGTCTTCTCTTAGTATCTTCCATGGTATCCAGGACAGTGCTTCATAATTGACATACCCTCATAATAATATATGCTTAGTCTTCTAGGATTACTACAGGATTATTTGAAAATCCTGATTTGTTTCTAGATTGTGAGCTACTAGGGCCTGGAGAGGGGAGAGGGAAAATGTTACACTGGAAAGTGTCTGGCGAGTATCTAAAGGCTAGTGTTTAGAATTTGTAGAAATTGCTGGGGCACTACTTAACAAGATGTATGTGCAGATCCCAATGGGTAAATTCAGCAGGCATTACGTAAAGCCTGGATGGAATCTGCATTTAATAATCTGAATATCAACTTCTTCAGATTTGACAAAGTGCCAGTGATTTTTGAGTGAAAAAAAATGCTCATAAACATAGTAATACCATTATTATTTATTATAGAACAGTTTTATTTTAAAGAAACTCTTGATCCTGTGTATATACAAAATATCTTTAATGTAATAATATTCTTTGACAAAGTTCATGAAATCACTCCACTCTGGAAGAACTTCTTCGATGGGGTGTTCTCGAACCTATCCTTAGTGGGATCAATCCCCCAAAACTCCACAGCCTCACTATTCTGCCCTCGCTTACAAATTCTCATAGTATGAGCTTATTTCACAGCTTCTCTATTAACTTATTAGTTCTCTATCTGAGCACCTATGAGTATTTTCACTTCCTCTTATTCTTATTTTAACATTTCTTCAAAGGCAGTTTTTGTTTCTGGGCTGTGTTATATTTATGACTGAATACACAGGACTTTTCAGCAACTGGGGAATCCTCTCCAAATCTATGCTTTCGACATGAATAGTCCCGTTTCATTTGATGTGTGTTATTAACAGAAATGCTTCATCCTCACCATGGCGTGCTGTGAAGCAGATGGTTGTGATATCATTCAGGTCTCTTGAGGGAGTGCGCAAATGCATGTGCACAGATTTTAAAAAATCTTGTGAGAATCTTGTGTTCCTATTGATACTGTTTCTTGATATAAAGATTTCCAAACAAATTTTCAAATTTCAGCTAAGGTTATCTTGTGTTTATGCATTTACTTACTACTGTCTCTTTATTTCCTTTTAAAGTAAAGGTCAGAGGGGTTGGTGTGGCATTCTTGCCGTAAATGATGCTTTTTTGGTTTTGTTTTGTTCTGATGTGAGCATATCAGCTCTGAGGAACATCTGAGACATTTTGACTACGTAGACAGGGCTTTTAAAGAAAGGAATTGCTGTTTTCTTACATCAGTCATGCAGACTTAGAAACAGACTTGAAAGGAAAACAGAGGCATGTGTGTTCTCACTGAGTATTATTGTTGCGCCCCCTCACATAGCTATTAGGATTTGTCAGCAGTTTGTTTTGACTCACTAGACCAAGGTGGGGGTGGTTTTGTGTGCTTTTGTAAGTTAACTAGTGTGGGATGTCAGTAATCTCAACTTTACCATTTTGGTTGGCCATGATCCCTCTGTGTAAGAAACAGTTACATTTGCCCTATTTCTCAGGCCATATTTTGGTACTGAAACTTGCCGTTAAATATTTGCCAAATAGTTTTTCTCTTCTTATAACCTGGAGGTCGAAACTCAGCCCTTAAGATATATATTCTTTCTTGTTTCATATTTCCTCTATGATGTGTCATAGTAAACTGATTTGGGAACCTCTTTGAATTATCCTTTTCAATTTATTAAGATAGTTCTTACACCATCACATTTAATTTAATTTATTATGGTGAGATTAGAGACACTCCTCAATCACATTCATTTTCTAGGAGGCAGTTTTAGATACAGATAACCGTGCTAGATTATTTTGATCTGGGATGAGGATGTCTTTGATGTATCTGTTCGAAAGAGAGGAGGAGACTCCTGGACTTCATCGAAAAAGCCTTTTTTGATTTCCAGAAACCATTCGTACATAAACGGTATCTTAGGCAGATCTGTCTTGACCTTTTTACTCTTTCTGAGAGAAATGGCACCCCTGGGAGTAATGGAACGTGGTGGTCTTTGTACACCTTTATCAAGACTTTAATTGAGGTTGGATAGTAAAGGTTTACAGATGAGATGCAAAAGGCAGTCAATGTGAACCTCTAATCACTCAAGGTTATGTTTATATTGAAAGATCTTGTAGATGTCTTATGTCCCAGATAACTTTCTATTATGCAGCTATCATTATGTACTTCCTCTGCTGTATGTGTGGTGTCATTCCAGCAGCAAGTTTAATTCTCCTTTGTATGCATTTATTGTAAACTGTCATTTATGTGAGATTAAAATAACTGAAAAGCCTAAATAACTGGAATTCTTTTAGCATGTTCAGTACTTGACATTTAAGAGGGAGACAGATGGCAAGTAAACAAGGTGAGAGTAGGACTTCATTTGCTGTACTACAATCTCAAACTGTTGTCAAGAATTTTAATTAGATGTTATTTTAGGAAGTTTCCAATTCACTGCAGGTCATTGAAGCTTAGACAGAAACAGAATGTACACCAAGTATTTTAACATGTTAGCAATCCACTGTGCCTAGTTGATCTGGAGCTGGCAGGTTGTATTTTTTAAGAGTGTAAACATTTTGCTGGTTTTCAGTGTGTCTTAGGGTAAAATTATTTTTCTATTTAATTTTAATTCATACTATTTTAAATTTGTAGTTGGAGTTCAGAATTAAGGTGGTTGAATTTAAAGATTTAAACAATTTCTTGCTGTTACTACTAAACTCATTTTCATTTTTCTTTGTGGGGATTATTTCTAGTTTCCCACAGCTTCCTTGGATATTTCCTTCGCTGTGAGATAGTATTTTTTTTACATATTATCCAACATTCAGTTCTTCAATTTTCACAGACTTTGAAGTTATTCTTTTAAAATTGAAGCTAGGTTTTTAGAACTATTCATGGTATAGGAAAATGCATTCATATCTGAAAGCCTTTGTAGATTATTCTTTGTAAAATGACATGTTTCTTTTCGCCAATAGAAAGAATCTTGAAGAACTTGGAAAAACAGTTGCTTGTCGTTATTAAAAAGAAAATAAAGAGCCTTGAAAAATGGCAAATGCTAATTGTTCATGGAGGTTAATATGTGATATGTGAAAGGCAGGCTGTCCTTCAGTGGCAAAATGTGACATGGTTTGTACACCTCGTCAGCTCTGGGTTAACATATTCATAGTTTAATTGGTGAACAATAAAAGCTTTCAATGAAAGGTCCCAAGGATGACTTTTTTTCCACTTCAAGATTGTAGCTAGTTAACGTATACATTACCTCACAGACATCATGATTTGGGGGTGAGGACATTTAAAATCTACCCTAGTAGCAATTTTCAGATATACTATATATTGTTATTAACCATAGTCATGTTGTACAGCAGATCTCTTGAACATATTTCTCCTATCTAATTGAAATTTTGTATCTTTTGACGAACATCATCTGATCCCCTAACTCCACTGCCCATCTCTACCCCAGGAAATGTTGATTGATATATATTTTTTAAGGATGTTGAGTTAATGATCTCCTTTATGATTAAAAAATATATTGGTAAAACAGGGATGGGCTATTTGGAAGTTATTTTGAGATGGCAGTCTGTGAACTTGGCAACCTTAAGATCTGAAAAAATAGCTACTTTCTTTTTTTTTTTTAAATGAAAGATTTTACTTAATTATCAAGTTCTAATACCTTTGAGATTCTGGTCTGTAGTGATTGCTTAAACGTTTCAGAGGAAACTTTTGTAAAGTTTAGAATTTTCATTTTAAAATCCAAGATTTCAAAACAGATCTAATCTAAATTATTTGTTTTTGATGTTAGTGATTTAAAAGAGAAACATATTAAATTTTTGAAACTCCATGAATAATTATTTGAATTTTAAGGAAAATACCAAGAATATGAATCTTTTCAAATCAGAATTAAATTCAAACATTTATATTTATAATGCTTTTAAATATTGAGAATAAATGTTAGCAACACTTATTTTTCAGAAAATGAAACTGATTTCAAGCAGCAAGAGAAAATGTCCTACTGCGTATCGCTTTGAAAGCCGGATTAGTTGTAAAAAAGTAAAAGTCACTAGTTTTTGTTTTGCATTAAAGTCTTTGTCTTTAATTTTAACTGGTCATGGAAATTAATAATCCTGTCTGTCTCAGAGAAAGATATTTGGTCTCTTCTCACTGTTCTGCCGAAGGCAGGATTCTGGAATGTTCTTCAGAACCATCATGCAGAATGAGTTGAAGTTATTTGCTACAGAATGAGTTGTATTATTTGCTAGCCTTCATATTCATTTTCATTGTCCAAGAACATATGGTTGAAATTAACAGGAACTGTGATGGCTTTAACCTAGAGAAGTAACCAGACAAAAAGCTGTATTTATTCATAGGAAGGGTTTATCATTCGTATTTCATCATCAACTACTTTTTTAGCCCCATCTCAAAACACCCTCAGGTCTTCCTGCTCCAGCCACTCATCCTTTTTGTTTTCTAGGCCTTCAGGTCCTCCATATCTGTAGTTTTATCTGCCTGAATTTTTTCGGCTACCTAACTCTTGCTCATACTTCAGATCACAACGTAAATGTCAGCTTCTCAGAGAGGCATTTCTTGACTAATTATTAAATGTTTCCACACCTTATTTTATCTCATGTACCCTGTTGTGTTCTTTCAGAACTTGTCATAATTTCTATTTCTTTTTCTACACCACTCTCGCCACGGCGCCTATCCTGGTTTCTGCATATAGTAGGTACTCGATACACGCTGAAGGAATGAGGGATGGTATACGCTCGTCTCAAACTGCATCCTATTTCAGCAGTACCGAAAAACTTGGCAGGCTTCATTAAACCTATTTATGGACAGGAAGTGTTGTTGGTTTGTTTTTGTTTTGTTCAGTTTTGTTTTCTTTCTGGGGGTAGAAGGAGAAATGTAATAGTGATTAAGCCAGGGAAATTTAATTAAATTGGGCTTGTTAATCCGGTCTAGAGGTATTTATTTTAATCAGCGGTGGATTATATTTTCATGTGGCATTTTAGAAAGGATGACAAGGACTGTACAGCCACATGCATCATTCTTTTGCCTGCTGATCCATAATTAAAATCAGTGTCTAGATCTGTTTATGCATAGAACTAAAACATCAGCATTACAATTGAAACCACTTTTCATAAATCAGTTGTATATTTACTGCTGAAAATTAGCATGTTTAAAAATTCTACCGAGAAACACATGATTGGATATCCTGACTTATGTTTTATTTTTTTCTTAGTACAAATTAAAGTAACATTTCAGAATTTCTGTAATGAAGGTACTAATGGAGAATTTCTGGGTTGTACCTCTAAGTTAATTAACATATTGTGAGTATCTTATGTATGGGTAACTTCTTATGGTACACATCCCTTTTCACGAAACAGGGAATGGTATTCAGGCATTACCGTATACCTTCTTAAACTAACTGCTATCCAGGACTTTAATAATTATATTATGGCACCTTATCGTTATAGCAATTTTTAAATTTTTAAAAATTTACTGTTGTATCAACCTGAAAACTACCTTGACTGATTTTTGGTACCAGCCTGATTTTCTTAACCATATCTCATATTATGATATCCCTTTGTTTAGTTTTGTTTATTTGGTTCCCTTAATTCGAAGTAATTTTAAAGATTACTGTGTTATTCTCTCACTCTTGAATAACATTTAAACTTCAGCTGCACTTGTCTGATTTCAATTCCTGGATTGTGCCAAGGTATTTTCTACCTGTTGCCTCTTTTTTTACCCTTTCTTTAAGGTATTCCCTTTATTCGTCATATTTTTAGGGAATTGTGAAGATCTAAGTTTAACTATATCATCTTCTTAGATGGGGGTCTTCTTTGACCACTCTATCAAACAGGTTGTAACAGTTGTATTTTTAATGTTTCTTGATGGGTTTTTTTTCCCCATTTATGTTACCTGTCTTTCAAGGAATAATTGAAGTTCGTATTCCTGAAGCATTTTCTGAATAATCGGGCACTAGAACTTGAGCTTTTTTGAGCTTTTACTATTTGTCATAACATTATAGTTGGTGATATAGAAACAGAATTCTGTCTTGATACCTTGGTTGCCTATGTCTACTTCAAGGATACTCAGGGTCCTCAGGACTCATGGAGGAGGACACTTAAGCCCATCTGGAGGTCTGCGAAGACTTTCTTTGGGGAAATATATTTGAGTTCATGCTCAAGATAATGTTCAGATAAGAGATATAGGCAGGGCAAGGATGTCATGGAAAACATTGTAAAGAAATGGGAAGTATATACCCAGCTTACAAGTAGGTGAAAACATTATTGTATTGAGGCTCTTTGGTATAGGATATCTCAGCAGGAATTGGGGGATTTGGGTTTCCTTTGTATACTTTTTCTCTTCTGCTCTTCTGACTTTTCAACTATGAACGTAACATGCTTATAATCTGGGGGGGGTAAGTATATATCAGAAAAAACAAGAAAGGAAGTTACTCTGAAGGTGTAACAGGCCATTTCGTACTTAAATAATAAACTTTTGCATTTTGGCTATTTCTCATGTTAACTGTGTCTGTTGGCTTATAACTTTGTTGTTTCACATGCTTTAGCTTTGTACTAGACCACATGCCATATGCATAATGTGTAATCAATTAACACCTAATGGATGAATTGACGAACATTTGAGAACAAAGTTTGACTTTTAAATTATGTGATTTTTGTTCATTGTGCCCTAATTGAAGTTGAAGTAGACATTCTGCTTCATATTACGCTCTTTTTTGAGATAAACTTTTAATTATATGGAGATGTGTGTCTGTCTTTGATACTCTGTAATCAGATATTTTACTATTTTATAACATTAATTTTAAAACTTAATCTTAGACTGCAGGCTAGTTATACACTGGACACAAACTTTTAGATATAGAAATAGTCACTTCAAACCAAACCAAACCAAACCAAACCAAACCAAACCAAAAACATCGTTTCCCACTGTCTCCTGTCTCTCACAACTAAATCTGATCAATCTTTCTTGTTAAACAATCCTTTGTAACATTGATCCTTTGTCAGTCAGGGTTACCAACACTTCCAGTAACACTAGAAAAACATTTAGATCCTGGTAGTGCTGAGTCAGGGGAAAGTATTACATAGAGCAGAGGAAAAATCTTTGATAGGAAGTATTGCTTCCTCTAGGAAATTAAGTACAAGGATCTCAATGTCTGTTGTATAAACAATGAGATAACCTTATTAGGCAATTTTGGACACCTATTCAATGACTTTATTTAGGTGGCTTTTCCCATCATGATTCATGAGGATTTATAAGGTAACGATACCATAGACAGCCTTACAAGTTGTTCTGATGTTTACAGCAATGCATTATTGGGGTGGGGATGGGGGCGAGGAGGCAGGAATACTCTTATTTGTACTTTTATTGTACAAAAAGTACTCTTTAGTTTCTTAACATTTAAGACATTAGAATCCCCCAGAATAATTATTTTAGTGCAAAGGGAGGCAAATTAAACATGAGTATACCTGATATTTGGGGTCCTTGGGTTTTCAGGTGTGCTGACTGATGACAGATAAAATGAAATAACCCTTAAATTAAAACAGTATTTGAAGATGGCACTTCAAATATATATAATAAATGACTTTTACTTCTTTTAAAGGCTTTCAGTAGCAGGAATTTCTCTTGCAGTAAGATCATCAACTAGAAATATGAAGAAATGATCTAAAATTATAATAGAGTATAATTTTCTTTTTGAAACTTTGTGATATTCTAGACTGTGATATGACATTTTAAAATTAAAGTGAATGTTAATTAACATTGAAAGGGTTTTCTTTTTAGAAATTTGTGCCATACTAAATATAATTGGAAAGCTTGTGAAATGACATAGAGCAAGGGCTTACTGATATAGGGTCTTGTTCCCATGGAAGTAGAGAAGAAAAAAATATAAAAATTTGGTTTTAGAAGGTAATCTTCCCCCATATCATAAAGATAGCTGCAGTTTTGTGTGTGGGAGTTGATCTTCTGCCTTTACTCTCTGACAAAACATTTTTATGGAAAGACAGAGGATTCATTACAATTTTTTTATCTGTGTGTCCAAAACTAAGTGTTTATTTTGTCATAAGCTACAAAACCGTATTAGAAAAGTAGCCTTTATTTTCTAAAGTAGTCATATTTTAGCAGCTACATAAAATGGTATTTTATAAATATTATATTTTCATTATATTAGGGGATATTTTAGTGTCTCTTCAGCAGTTATGATATGGGGGATCGAAGATAAAACAGAATTGACTGCTACTGAAATTGTGTTTTATATTTAGGAAGAAGGAACACTATGACTTAAAAAGAATTGCAGCAAAGTGTGTATGTTAAATTTTCTTGTCTAGAAATGTGGCCTAGAAGTTCCCTAGAAGCTTCTGTTCCATTGTGGTTGAAATGTTTTCTCACCTTCTTGAACTACCTTCTTGCTGCTGAGGTAGGTGATACTGTGAAATGTCCCTGGACAAGTTGTGTAAAACTTCCTTTGACCTTTTCTGTACTCAGAGTTACGCTATTTTTGACCTGCTGATTCTTTTTAAAATCAAGTAGGCTGTGTTAAAAAAATAAGGTTTATTTGTAAAATTACTTCAATTTATGTTTTATGTATAATCATCTCATTCTTACTCATTTGTAACTCAAAGAAAGGTGGAGAGTATTTTGCCCCAGTGTCAAGAGTAATATTATTTAAACTTATTGGTGTATATGTATAATTTATTTTCTGTTCTATACTAAAACAATGTATGGGACTAAGGTTATTAGTTTTAAAAAATGTTTAGTATTTCAAAATTTTTTTCATTTTTTAATTTTAAAAATGTGGTGTACAATTCAATTAGGTATACAAGTGGTCATCATACAGATAAAGTTTGGGCCTCCCTTTGGTCCCCAATTTATTGCTGTTGTGTGCCCCCTCCCCGGCAGTTTCTCACTACTGCCAATCACTTTCTTATAGTATTATGATAAATGTACAGGTTCCACTTATGAGTGAGAACATGTGGTACTCAGTTCTTTGTTTCTGTGATAAATTACTGAGTATTATAGACTCTAAATCCATCCTAGTTGCTTCAAAGTCCATAAAATGTTTAGTATTTCACATAATCCTGCCCTTAGGGTATCTTGGCATCTATCATAATATTTTCTCCCTTGAGGAAAAACAAGAATTAAAGAACTTACTTATAATTTAGCTTAACCCACTCAGTGAAACATAATTTAATGTCTAATGAAAATCATTTTGTAGTTTCTATTGACGTCTGCATTAAAGGTTGTTAAGTGCATCCAAAATTCATTTTGCCTCTTTTTTATCATAATATATTTTCCCCATTTTTATCCACCCAAGGTAAAGACAATATTTCCTGGGCTCACATGGAGCTGATGTGGCCCTGTGAGTAAGCTTTGATGAATTGGATATGAGTAGAAGTGAGCTGTGCAAGTTCAAGATCATGCTCTTAAAGGGAGGGCACTTACCCTTTTCTTCCCCTTTTTTCTGTTCCCTGCTGTCTAGAATGTGAAGGTTATGAGTCATCTCAGATCACATGGAGGAGGGTGATGGTGTAGGGATTGGAGAAGTTTAGGAAGGAGCCTGAGTCCTTGACTACTTGTAGGTGAGAGCTGCTGTAATTTAGATGAGAAGGAAATAAACATCAGTGTCAGCTAGTATGATTGTGTTGCTGTCACACTCAATCAAAACTGTATGCCAAAATCCATCATTGTACTGACAGTATTTGCCATTTCTGCTGCATTTTTATGAGGTTTCAGTTTCACATTTGCATAATAATATGTGAAGGCATTGTCATGTGAAATAAAACTTTATTAACTATACTTTAGCTAAAGGCAAGCATTGAATTCATGCTAATAAGGCTCTTTAACATTATATTGCTGTGATTTATATTATACAGTTATTTGATACTAAAGCATTTTGTGACTTTCTCTAACGGAATTTTATAACTTGTTGAGGGTTAAACAGGATGTTGTCTATTGATAGTCCAGATTTCCTGTGTTTTAAATCTTTGTGTTTGCCCTGCTATCCCTTCCTTTATTTTCTTGCAGGCCTTTCTTTTCTCCAACTGCTTTTGGCTAGTGTCTGGTTGAGTGCTGCTGCAGCTCTGGCTGGCTGTTTCTCCAGTTATTCTTGAACCCACATACACACTGCTGAATTCAGTTACTTGATTGGGGAGTTGTGGGCTTATATTGAAATGGATGGAAAAATGCCCTGTACTTTGCAACCTTTTAGACTAATACCACTTCTAAGAAATTATCAATGTTATGGGAACTGACTTCTGTGTAGGAGATGAGTACTAGGGGAAAGAAAACTTTCATGATGATGAATGAGAAATTTTCAGAAAGCATTGTTTGGTTCATCGTTTTCAGTCCAAAAGGCGACTTACATCATCACTCTGGGGAAGGGATATAGCTTCACTGAATGACAGGGTTTGGTCCCATGTTATTTAGTTATGTTTCATTATATTGAAATGCTGTGCTCTTGCCAGAATCATTGTTAACTATGTGTGAAGCTTGAGGTGGAGAAAAGTTGAAAGAAAGGCCATATTATATTACAGGAACAATACATGTCCTTTTCTTGGTGTCCTTCCCAAGCTGTGTATTTGTAGCTGTGCCAGATTCCATCACATTCTGTATGCATTGCTGTAAGTGCATACAAATACCAGGCGTCTTGCATTTGAAAGAAAACTGGGGAATGAACACATAGGGTCTTCCTTGCCTGGGATTCATTTGCATTTTAAGATTCGTTTTATATATGAATGGAAAAGTCGAGGGAACATTTCCTTCCGTATCAGTATAGAAAACCCTTTAGTTCCACAGCCCTCATCTCCTGGTCCTGGGAGCAGCATTGGGATTCTCTGGGTGCACTGGCCTCGCGTGTATATCTGTGTATCGTTGCTCTACTGTTTCTTTTCAAAAGGCTTTCCTGTCAGGGCTTCCTCGATCTTCTGACTTCACCAGCAGGCACATCCTTGTAGAGGTCAATATAAATCTTCATGGGATGAAGGTGATTTGAGAGAATGATAAAAGATGATGAAAAGGTAGATGAAGTTGGGAACAAAATAACGGAGGGTTAAAGAATATAGATTTACTCTCACAAAAGCTATCAGGAACCAATGTAGGTTCTTAAGCAGTGAAGTGGTACCATTTAAAAATACACATGAAAAGTTATTTTAATACAGGTTGTATGATGATGGAAAAGACTGGAGAATGGAGTAGGCCATTTGTTGGATTTTATACTGAAAAGTTATGCTGTTTCCAGGTTAGCATGTCTTGTTTAATATTTCATCTCTTTTTAATGGAGATCATGTTTTATCCTGCCTTGTTCCATGGATTTATTACTTCTTTATGAATGACTTAATAGAGAGCCTTTTATATATGTAGTTAATGTATGTTCATTTTTCTGGTCAAGGAGATAATTTCTTCTGAAGTATCTACTATCTGGTAGCCCTAAATGAGTTGTTCGGTTAACTTGAGTCTCCATAAACAAAATTGGGGGCATGTCATGCTGGACCTGTTTAGAAGCCCAATGTGCTTGACTTTAAATTTCAAAAGCTTCTGGATTTGTTGTTTAGGTACTTAATTAAAGCAGTCTTCTCAAGAATTTGTATCTTATTACATTGGTTTTATTTAATTTTCAGGAATCTGTGAGCCATTAAAATACTCTCAAAGATACTGTTCAGATCTGAAATGAAATATGAGTGGCAAGATTAGGGCCTACTTTGTGATGTGGTGCACTGCTTATTATACTGGAAAGTGAATGCTTAACTCAGCTTTGATAGTGACCTCATGCCTTTTATATTCATGCCTTCACCTCTTTTCATCAGAGTGAGTTAGTCAAAAGCTGATAAAAATTTAGTCTAATGACACAGCACTTTGTATCTTTAAAACAATTTATTGGGAAGTTGCTTTTACTCTAAAAGCTGAGGCAAGAGATATATGGCAGTAAAATATGCTATTATTAACTTACCTTACTCAAAGTTTTACTAATTATTTATTTATTCACTGGTTTCTTCAGTGATTATTTGTTGAGCATCTACTCTGTCCTGGCACCGTTCAAGTCACACAGGATAATTATGAGTTTCTGAGACTGATTCCTGTTCCATATGGATTAAAGAGTAGACGTAAAATATTAGGAAAACTGAATACTCTACATTTTGCATCACATTTAAAAAGATTTCCTCTCTTCTTCTTTCTCTCTCTTCTTCTTTCTCCCTCTTCTCTTTCTGGCTCTTTCCATCCCAGCTCCACCTGTCTTCAACTGTCTCAGGGTCAGAGGAGACAGGGGATGGGAATTGGGAGTGGAAGGTTGGTTTAAGGAAACTGTTTTCCAGCCCTGGCTTTGCGTTTTTGCACAATATCTGACATGCCACTAGCTGCGAAACTGTGAAAGGAAGAGATGACCATGGCTAGATTGATTTTTTTTTTCATCCCACTATCATCTACTGAGGGCTCTCCATGTACCAACCTTGTTTGAGGCTCAAGGAATTGAGTGGTGAACAGTCCAGATGCAGCCCAAGTCTTCATGGAGTTTATACCTTCTAGTGGAGGAGGGAGACCACAAGGAAATCTCCATATTGAAAAATGCTACATCTTCAGTTAGCAATAAATACTGTAAAAAAGAGTGAACTAGTGATCTAGGGTAAAAGTACAGAAACATAGAAGATGCCTATTCTGGTTACCCTCTAGGATTGTGTGTCTGGCTCTAACACTGCAGGGGTTAGGCTTCTTTTTGTAGGTCTAAATCTAAGTGAAAGAAGGTAGAATGGTGATGTCTTCCTCTCAGTGGCTAAAGTGAAGCAGAAGGATGTGGATGAGTCAGCTGTGCTGAATGGTCATTGCTGCCTCATCAGGTTTGCTGGATGAGGCCAAGTTGTCAGCTTCCTTCTCCAAATTATCATTTCCACCACCTGGAATCCCACAGTTGGTATCAGAATCCCAGTTTAAGATGTTATTAGCATAGTTAGTTGTGAATCGGAGTGGGCTATGTAATAGGCATCAGGAAAGGGCACAAAGAAGAAGGTGGCCCAGAGGGGGAAGGTTGGAATTCACTGAAGACGGGCTGACTGCTTCACAATTTTCCTGACCAAAGGCTACATTTGTGATACTGAATCTTTTTATGTGACAGAAATATGAAATATTTAACGTTTGGTTTAGGTTTCAGGTACATGTTAGTTAACTAAATTTGCCTTGGGTGGATGGCAGAAAACCAGCCTGTAGTCCATTTTGCAAGCATAGGTAGGGAGGTGTTTGAAACTTGAATTTGCATCTGTGGTAAGAGTCTCCACAAACAGCACCCCTTGTAAGGTCTTTTCCCTCTAAAATTGCACTGTAAAGAAGCAATGTAGCAACTGGCCTTTTCTGCCATGACCCCACTCCACCACATCAATCCTTGAAGAATGAGCAGCGCTGCAGAGGGAGCTCTGGTGGATTTGACAACCTGTAAATTGGAGTTTTGGGAACTTTGAGATTACAGGAAGAAAACACCAGTAGGCTTATGTTTCGGATTCCCGATTAACTGCCTGCTTCTCAGGAACACTGAAGATGGGGAAGAGAGTTTTGAAATTGGAGGACTTTTAGAGAGCCTATAAATTTAAAAGGGAAAGTAGGAAAGGTGAAAGTAGGAAAGGGAGAAATGAAGCGCTTATTTGGATTTTTTTCAAGAATAAAATATAACCCAGTGGGGATATCCAGAGTCAGCACAGTAGGACTGAGTTTGGAAGGCACATCGAGGGAAAAGAGTGATGGAGAAATTACAAGAATGAAAACTGAAGGGAGTCCTGTAGATGCTTTGTATTCTGGACAGAGTAGAATTTCTGGGTGTAGAGTTCAGGGGATGAGGGTAAGCCAGAGCTCAGCAGAAGAGATTTGTTGTAACTTGACATGAAGAGGGAGGTTAATTGTTGCCCAGACAGAAAAGCATCTTCTTTTTCAAAGGTCAAGATTGCTGAGACGCGTGGCTCACACCTCACTTGGCATTAGGAAGGATAACTCAATCACAAGGCAATACTCTGTTTATGAAAGGGTGCAAGTGACTAAATCAGGTGAGGATCTGGGATAGAATGCTTGATTTGTAAGTTAAGCTAACCAGATAATGTGGAATCTCCTATGTGTTCCTTAAACTGATTGCTTTGAAGTCAAAATTTTCATCTAATGTTTTGAAAATTGTTTGTGTATCTGAAAATGTCTATGCTGAGCTGCTGTGAGCCCAGAGGGGGACAAATGTAGCAAGAGAAATGCAAATCCTAGTGGTTCAATCTGGAGGGGAGCCCTCCTTCTTGCCCTTTCATTAAGTTTTGGGGATGGAAGGTCTCCAAGAGAAGTATCTGTGAGATTAGGCCACAGAGCCTTCTGTTTCAGGGCCTCCCGGGTCTGTGCAATTTTGTTTGTCAGTGGCGCTGATCCTAGCCAGAAACAGCTGTTTCAGTGAAGTTCAAGCTTGCCATCTATTTTCGGTAGAAGCAGGAAAATGTCAGAGGCAGTGTTTGAGTTTTAGGGCCTTTTATAGGAGCCTAAGATAAAGCTGTTTAGATCGTCTGTCCTCTGTCATTACACTTATCAAATTCAGGCACAACCTTTTAATTTCAACACACTTAACTTCTGGGGATGAATAGGGCATTGAACGACTTCTATAAACAAGTGCTTTTCTGAACCATAAACAGGAACATAAGCAGCGCAAAGATAGCATGGCAGCAAGATGAGGGTATGATGAGAGGGCTAAGACTTGAGAACTTTCACTGCTCCAGTCTGGGGAAGCAACTGTGTGAGGTTGTTTTAAGGACCTGTGAAGTTATAAATAGCAGAAAATTCTAGTGTATTGAAAGGCCATTATTCAGTTCTGTAGACAGTGCTACTGGGTGAGATACAGATAATATTATATATTTATTAACTAAATGTTGCTTACAAAACCCCCACAGGATGGAAAAGTGAAACAAGATGGATAAAACTGTTTGAGTACTAAGAATAACAGAGTAGACTAAAAAAAATTTTAATGGGAGGCATGTTTTCCCATGTATATCTAAAAGGGTCCTAGTGTTATCCCTTCACTCTATTTTAGAATTGTTTGTTTAGTTTGGCCCTGAGTGTGCCTGAACAGATACTAACCTCCCAGCAAATGTGACTGAGTGAGAACATTATTTTAGTTCACTTTCAAAGAAAGGAGATCCAATTCACAATACCCAAAATAGAGAGCACCAGTTAGTTCCAGAATTGACCAGCTATGGAGAGATGTAGAATCTTGGCGATAACAGGAACATAGTGTAATACACTTAACATAGCGTCAGCCCAAATGAAATGAAATGCAGTGTCCATTTAAATACATTTACTGTATATCAATTTGTGCAAAGTTCTGATCTTATAGTTCTAGAAATGAGAGTTGAAACTTTTCAAGAGCAAGGGAACAAACGCAAAAGAAACAAAACAACAATGGAAAAGCAATCCTGTGGGTTACTTTCGAGCAGAAATTGAGTTGTTTCTATGTATCCTGTCACCTTCTTTAATTTGACTTTCAGAGAAACCTGGTGCTCCAACTGAAATATTTATATTTACTTTCTTTTCAAGTGATTTTTCACAATGATTGACTATATTTAGCTGCTGTATGGAGCTAAACTTAAGTCAGGTTGTAGCTAATGTTTTGCCAAATATGTGTGAAGAAGAGTGGAAATGTTGTATAATTACATGTAAGGTGAAGATGTGAAGTGAAATCAGAGAATCTAGCTGAAACTGGCTTTTTTTTCCATTATAGTTGTGCTCATTGATGTAGCCATTTTCCGAGTAATTTTCACAAGTTAATAGCACAGGGCAAATGGCTCACCTTTCTAAATCTAAAGATCTAGACTTTAATTTCCCTATATCCTATACTTTCCTAACCACTAGAGGGTTTGAAGTGATGGAATACAATAGTTATATACCCTGTTTATAATGATTTGAGTAAAACTAACTTTCACAATCATGTTTTTCTGAACTTCTGTAGGCTCTTCATATTTATTGTTTGAAGAATTCTTGTAGTCTCTCTTGTATTTAGAATTATTTAAATAGTATTTGCATTAAATTCAGTGGTAATACACAGTTGCATCTGATATATTTAGTCTCAAAAATGAGAAGAACCATCCGTGAGTTTTTTGCTTATGAGTTTATTTTGAGTTTTTGTTTGTTGCTTTAATTTTAAAATGTCAGTGTAGTTTTTCAGTATTTTTATTTAGGTGAAAAGCTATGTAGTCATTGTGCTTTATTGTTAAATTGCGCTAGTACCTTCTTGAAAATACTGTTAACATGAACCCATTTCATTACTTTTTAATGCCTTTTCAATGTTCAAATGCATTATAAATACCTGGAGGTTTTATGTCTCAAGCCTTTCTTTTTGTCAGTCAGTGTGGAGGTATAATCTCAATAAATGTTGATTGTTGTTGATGAGCCATTGAAATTCACAGTTTATTTGCTAAATGGAATTACTATGGAATGAAAGGTTTTAAAGTCTAGAATTTGATTTTTCAAGATTAGGCCTGTACATATTTTACTATTGTTAATATATTAGTTTCCATTCTTTGGAATAATTATTGTCAGAAGTTTCTTTATAATAAATCTTCACTTATCTGATGAAATTTGTAGTGTTTTTGAAAAGGCCCCTGTAGTCTTATTGTGAAATATTTAAAGGAAAGCACATTAATTTCTGGAAACCAGAATTTTGAAGAGATAATACAGTTAAATTGTTTGAAAAATAATTGTTTATTTTTGCAAGTATATTTTATTCCAGGAAACAAGTTTCAGCATAATGATTTAAAATGATAGCTTGAAAGACATAAAACTTTTTTGAGGGTAGGTGAGGTCTCACTCTGTTGTCCAGATTGGAATGCAGTGGCATGATCACAGCTCACCGCAACCTTGGCCTCCAGGGCTCAGGTGATCCATCTGCCTCATTCTCCCAAGTAGATGGGACTACAGGTGCATACCACCATGCCCAACTAATCTTTTGATTCTTTTTTTTTTTTTTTTTTTTTTTTTTGTAGAGACGAGGTCTTGCTATGTTGTGCAGGCTGGTCTCAAACTCCCAGGCTTAAGTAGTCCTCCTATCTCAGCCTCCTAAAATTCTGGGATTACAGGTGTGATCCATCATGCCTGGCAAAATACATAAAATTATTAAATGCAAATTAGGTTTTGTTGATTGCTTTATGTATAATCGTTAAGACATCCCAAATGCATATTAAATATCAGCATCTTTCTCATATCAACCTGAAAACTTGCAGTAGTAACTTTTCTGCTTGCTTTTATTGCCAAACTAGTGATGTACACAACTCTGTAATTTTTCCCAGCTAATGACTTCTATTATTTCTTACACTTGGGCTTTGGTACACTACAGTTTTCAAAACTTGCTCTACTCAGGTTTCCTTATTGTTCATTCAATGGCTTGGGCTGAGCTGCACTGCCTACTGCTTTTTTGGGAATATTCACTTTTCTGGTTTTCAGTAACATTGACTGTCTTCGTTCTTTTCTTGCTTCTAAACAGCTCCATCTGCCTTTCTCTTGTTGGGTTCTTTTCCTTCTAAATGCCAGTATTCCCTGTGGCTCCTGCTTCTGTTTGTGTCTTTAAATTCAAGTCATCCATGGCTGTCATGCTTTTCTTACAGGAGTTTACCCTCTTCAGTTAGTCCTGAGTCCTGGGAATCTCTTATCCCTTAAAAATAGTCTTTGCTGCTCCTTCTTGTTCTCTGCTCCTGCAACTGTGTGATTCAGCCTTCCCTCACTCATGACACGATGACTGTTAATGGATGGCCTTCCCAGTACCTTGTTCCTCCATGAACTAGAGCTAGAGAAGTTGTCTTTAATACTTAATCCCATTGTGGGCATTTTACTTTTCATGCAGAAGATTAACGATCTTCTTTGTAATCTGGTTTACTTTACACATCCCATCTTATTTCTCACTGTTCCAGACTTGTCTTCATTTCATTTTCATTTCTTCCTAATCCTAAGAACGTGTCATGCTAATTCTTGTCTTGATGCTTTTGGTCATGATTTCTCCTCCCACTCATCTGGAATCTGTTCATCCTACACACCCAGTTCCTGTCTCAGCTCTTCCGAAAGGCTTTGGGCCTTGCTGATTTCTCTTTTTTCTGAACCTGTCTTAGCTCTTAGAGCGTGGATACTGGTGTATGGCAAAGTATACTTTGTTTTACGTTACTTGGAATTGTGGTAGGCTTGTTATTTCACTTGGAACTTAGGTTCCTTTGGCAGAAACCATGTATTTTTTGGATCCACTGCAGTAGTGTTGGGTCCAAATTTTGGTGCTCAGTAAACCTGATGATTAATTGAAATGGCTAAGGAGATGATACCTCAATTTTCAAATAGAGACTTTGTATTTTAAAAGTACTTAGCTGACCAGGCTTGGTGGCTTAACCTGTAATCCCGGCAATTTGATGAGACCTCGTCTCTACAATAAATAAAAAATTAGCCAGGCATGGTAGTGCATGCTTGTAGTTCTGGCTACTTGGAAGGATGAGGTGAAAGGATCGCTGGAGCCCAGCAGGTCAGTACTGGGGTGGCTGTGAACATGCCACTGCACTCCAGCCTGGGAGATGGAGTGAGACTCCAACTCAAAAAAAAGAAAAAGTACTTAGCTTTACATTAGGCAAACAGCCCAAGTATATGAACGCATGTAGTAGAATTCAGTTTATGCACCATTTACGCTGTAGTTACTTCTAAAAGATACTGTATTTTGTTCTTTCTTTTGCAGACCACTTTCTGGCATACTTTCATTATCTTAAAAATGTATTTTTTTTAAAGCATAGGGATTAGTAAAAAACATTTGTGTGAGTTTCATTAACGTACCTGTAACCTTGGGTACACTCAGAAGCATAACATAGCAAAAGCAAGCTTTTGAAGAGAGAGAAACTTAAGTACTAGGTATGAAGACTAGGCAAACCTATGTAGTGGTTGTCTACATGGTTTAGAAAAAATTGCCAGGCTTGTTTCAAGTGACTTTGGTGCAGTCAACTTATTGTATTTTTAAAAAGTAATAGTGGCATTCAATTTACTAATTTTTATTAATTTCATGGTTTTGCAAAGTGGAAAAAATTAAACCACTATACAGTATTTATAAGTTTCATGGGAACTGATAAATATTGTTATCGATAGTATTGTAATATAAATCCATTAGCAGCCTTTCTTTCTGTAGTTTCTGCATATCATCATTTAATCCTTTTGTCTTTGCTTTCACTACTTCACTATAAGAAAACAGATATTTTTATCATTCATTCAATAAATATTTGGGTACCTACAGGTGGATAAAGCACTCTTCCTAAGTGTAAAGCACAATCTGCACCAAAGGAGTTCTCAAATTAGGGAAGTAATATAGGTATATAAAAGACAGCATGAAATTATGCTGGGAAGTGCTTCACAGATGTACTGAGAAGTCCTGAAGAGGGAGAGATTTCTTATGTCAGACAGGGCTAATTACAGAGAATTTTGTGGAGCCGCTTGCATTGGACTCCATCTTCAGAAATAGTTGAGATTTTAGTGAGCTGAGGTCAGGAGAATGGAGGTACTGTACTGTGCACGATGTAGGGACTCAAGGGGGATACAAGGTGTGTAGTGGTGGTAGGGAGCAGAGGTATGGAAAAATTTGACTCTGGAGATGAGTGAGACCAGATCTTTGAGGTATCTGAATCTTAGAATATGGAATCTTCTCCTATCCATTAGGACCCGAGGAATAATTGAAAAGAAGTGACATGACCAGAGGCGTGTTTTTGAGATAAATTGGAGCTTGATGAAATGGGTAATGGGCACACTCTTAAAGAAGTTGTAGTAGTATAAATAAGAAATGACTGAAACCTAAACTTGAGATAATGACAGTGGGAGTACAAAAGAAGGGGTGGACTCAAGAGTGATTTCAGAAGAATCAGAAGGACTTGGTGTCATACTCATTTATATTTCCATGAATCTATTTAGTCATTCTTTCCTTTTTTATTATATGCTTGTACTATTTTGCTTCAGTATAGTCAGTGGTGGAAGATATTTACCTGATTCAAAGATTTTAGTTGTAGCATCAGTGTCTATTTACTTTCATGACAGATAAATTAGATCGAGTTTGTTACAAATTTTAAAAGTTAAGTATACCGTTTGCATAAAACAAAACAATGAAATCAACAGTTAGCCTCAGTAATGCTGATTAATCGATTCAGGTATATTGACAAATCCACGTATCTGATTTCTGTCTTATCTTTATTTTCCATCACATTGTATTTTTCTTATTATCTCTGATACACATATAAAGTGCATGAAAACTTTGGGAAAGTTTAATTTTGTCCAAAATCAGATTCAGATTTTGGATTTCGCTCCATAATTTCTCAAATTCTGTGTTCTGAGTGTTTGGGCATAGAAAGCAGATAATCTGTCTTTTCATTTTCATTAGAGTTAAAACAAACAATTAAAATTACTTAACTGAACTATATTTGAAACCATACTATAGAGGTGGGTACAGTATCATCAATCAACTTTTCCTGTCCTACAATCTTTCTTCATGGGAGAGTATAATCTAACAGGCTTTGCAAGCGGTATATAAGGCAGATTTTCTTTATTAAAATGGTGCCATTGATGAAAAGTAGAGAAAAAAAGCAGATTTTTCAGAAGTGGGGAAGTCAAGGAAACAGTCACAGTTTTTTTAAGATGAGTTGAGCAAAACCACACTTAGCATTCTTGTTGTTGAAGTTTTTTGATATAGGTCTACCAGTAATCTCAGGGGTTCCATATGTTTAGCAGCTTACCCATGCCTCATATGTAATCCTTGGACCACAAAATTATATAGTCTGGAATAGTTCTGTGATAAATTATAAATACAACACTTATTTTGGTTCTGGGGGCATAACCTTTCAAACCTTGAAAGACTCATTTTTATTTTCTCCCCCCCAGCTTTATTGAAGTATAATTGACTATCAAAAGACTATTTTGTAATTCAAATTAGAAATCTTTTTCATAGTAATAAAATGGTAATATTCAGGAGAAGGAGAAATGATGGCTTTTTAATAACTTTATTCAGAACACCTTTACATAAAATGATGTTGTAAATATAATAAAGTGATTAAGAAGCACCCACTTTATATTTAGTAATAACAGAATAATCAATAACTATTGTCAGTAGAGTGGGTTTTCTTTTATTCCCATATCTGTCATTCTTAACCTTTAAAACATTTTCCTCTATTTCCTCTATAACATAAGCCAACAGAGATAGGCCCCATGATACCCACATTGTTTGGTCTAGTTAATTTGACTCCTCCTGTTTTATGATTGTGTTGTCACTTAGAATGTGTGATTATAAGGTGAAATATTCTCTGGAGTTTTTTTTTCAGTCATTTTATCATTTTTCTTCCTTCCAGGGAAAATGACGTGCCATTGTTTTCTTTTTGTGTTTGCTGAGAAATTTGAATTTTATCTATCTAAAAGCATAGTTTTGGTGGGTTAGCTTTGGTAGTATTTGAAATGCTGTTTTTGAATTAATATACTATTTTTTACTTCATGCTTTAAAGCACATTTTGCCATTTAATTCTCTTAATAGCCTGAGAAATAAATGGAATTGATGATTTTATATATATTTTATAGATAAGAAAATTGATAGACTGTCAATTTAAGTGACCTGCCTAAGTTGACTTAAGTTGAAATAAGAAATTAGGATTCTGACATTAAGATACTGATTTTATTAAAAACAGTAGTCATTAAGAAGCTTAGTAGTTATCCTATACCAAATTTATATAGAAATAGGAAGGACAGTTTGATCTTATCTCTTATGGTATGGGCATTTGGAGTTTTGATCAGGAATTGGTTGCCATTTCCAATTTTCATAAGGGTGTCTCCTGCGTTTTCTAAGATTCTTATAGTTTGAGGTTTTATGTTTAGGTCTTTGATCCATTTAGAGTTAATTTTTTGTGTATGGTGATAGGTAGGGGTGCTGTTTCAATCTTCTGCATGTGATCATCCAGTTTCCCCAGCACCATTTACTGAATAGGTTCTCCTCTCCCCCATGGTTGTTGGAGGCTTTGTCAAAGATGAGTTGGTTGAGAAATTGAGATTTTGCTTTTGAAATCTCAGTCCTGTTCCATTTGGTTCATATGCCTGTTCTTGTACCAGTACGAGGCTGTTTTGATTATTGTAGCCTTATAGTAAAGTTTGAAGTCTGGAAGTGTGATATCTCCCGCTTTGTTTCTTTTGCTAAGGATTGTTTTGGCTATTCGTGGTCGTTTATGTTTCCATATAAATTTCTTTATTGTCATTTCTAGTTCTGAGAAGAATGATATTGGTAATTTAATGAGTATTGCATGAATCAGTAGATTGCCTTTGGTAGGATGGACATCTTAACAATGTTGATTCTTCCTATCCATGAGCATGGAATATTTTTCCATTTGTTTGTATCTTCTTGGATTTCTTTGACAGTGTTTTGTAGTTCTCATTGTAAAGGTCTTTCACTTCTCTGGTTAGGAAGATGCCAAGGTATTTCATTTTTTTAGTGGCTTTGTGAGTACAGGATTGTACTTTTTATTTGGTTTTCCACCAACCTTCTGAAAAGCAAAAGAAACCATCAAGAGAGCAGGGAGACAGCCCACAGAATGTTTGCCAACTGTATATCGACACAGGCCTAACATCTAGGCTCTACAAAGAACTCAAACATTCTGAAAACAGCCCCATTCAAAAGTGGGCAAAAGATATGAATAGTCATTTCTCAACAGACACATGAAAAAGTGGTCAACCTCACTAATCATGAGAGAAATGTAAATCAAAACCACATTGAGATACCTCTTAACCCCAGTAAGAATGGTTATCATTAATAAAACAAACAACAGATGCTGATGAGGATGCAGAGAAGAAACGCTTGTACACTGCTGGTGGGAATGCAAACTAGTGCAACCTCTTTGGAAAACAGTGTGGCGATTTCTGAAAGAACTAGAAATTGACCTTCCATATGACCCAGCAATCTCCCTACTGGGAGTATTCCCGGAGGAACGCAAATCATTCTACCAAAAAGATATCTGCACACGCATGTTTATTGCAGCACTATTCACAATAGCAAAAACATGGAACCAACCGTGCTACCCATCGGAACAGGACTGTATAAAAATAAACGTGGTCCATATGCATAGTGGAGTATTATACAGCCATAAAGGACAAATATATGGACTTCGCAGCAACTTGGATGGATTTAGGGTCTATCATACTCAGTAATCTATCACAGAAACAAAGAACAGAGTACCATATGTTCTCACTCATAAGCAGACCTTGAGCAATTATCTTAAGACTATAAGAAAGGGACTGGCAGCAGTGTGTAACTGTCAGGGGAGGGAGGTGGGATTGACAGTTGAGGGAAACTACTGGGGGGGAGGGGCACACCTCATCAACAAGGGTACCTGCATATTGAAAATGAACATTTGTATACCTAACTCTGAATTGTACCCCACATCTTTAAAATAAAAAAATTGAAAGTTAAAAAAAAAGAAACAAGAAAGACAGAGGGTATGCATCCCACATCTGTGCAAGGCTTCGCTTCTAAACATCACCTGTAAGATCCCCGAGTCAGCGCCTTGTTAACCGCTCTTCTCTCACCTCACACCAGATTTCCCTTGTTTCTTTGCTGCATCCTTTCCCCCAGCCCCTTTGTAATTGCTCGGCTCCCTTTGAAAACAGAACTTTTGCCCTTGCTTATTTCCGCCTGGAGCTGTCATTCTTCCTCTTAGTATCAATAGCTATGTTTTGTTCTCCAGATCTCATCTTTCTCAGGGAATCTGTTCCAGACTTCACTAGGTCAAATTCCTTAGCCAAGCCCTTGCCACAGCTGCAGTGTTACTTTTGTTTGCTTGATAGTTTGCTTCCTGCCTTTCTCCCACTGATCTGTGTATTCTGTGATGCCAGTGATGTGTCTAGGTCTGTTTTTATTCACTGTTGTGTCTGCAGTGACTCCTAGCATAGCCACTGAACTATAATAGGGGCTAAGTAAATATTCGTCAGATGAGTGAGTTTAAGAAACTGTCTTTGCTGACGTTTTCAGTATAGTCTTTTAATATTTGTAACCAGCCTGTCATATTTGTCAGTTTGTGCATTTATCTATTTGTTCTGTTTTCCTCTATATACTGTTATCAGTGAAGTAGTAATGTGGATATTACTGATAGGCGTAAGTCTTTGATGGGTAAACTAAAACAACAGACAAATAAGTTTAGAAGGGGAGAACAAAAGAAGGGATCCAAGTATTTTTTTAAAAAAAAGAAAATGATTTTTATAGGATTCTAGAATTTTATTGTTAGATGGAATGCTGGGATTTATCCAGGGAAATTTCTTTTTTTTTAACTTTTTCTTTTGAAACTTCACCCAGTCTGCCTCAATTTTAACATCTATAGCACAGTATCAGTAGTAGGAAATTGATATTGGTGTTCACCCACAGAGCTCTTTTCGATTTCTCTAGTTATGCGTGTGCTGATTTGAGTGTGTATATATGTGTGTGTGTGTGAGTGTGTGTGAGTGTGTGTGTGTGTGTGTGTGTGTGTGTGTGTGTGTGTGTGTAGGCTAGTCATTTTTAAAATGAAAAAAAAAAAATGTTTATGGACTTACTCAAGATCACCAGGCCATGAAGTGAAATAATTGATTTTTAAACTCCATATTACTATCTGCCCACCAGCATGAGTTCTATCATAGAATTCTACAAGTATCCGGGATTGCTCATTAGTATTAGTGCCAGAATTAGACTAATCTTCCACTATTGAAAGATATTAACTATGCCTCTTAGCCAACTGTGTTTATAATGACTCAAAGAATTTAGTTTTATCAACTTGGCTCTATGTCAAAAATTAGAATTAACGCCCTACTTTTGTTTTTGCCTGGCAGGAGTTCTCTATTATTCAGAGAAAGGCCTAATTAACGTTTCTTGAAACTACTCTTTAATCATTTGGATTAGAATAAAAAAGAAATGTTTTTAATCACATACATGTCTGCTAATGCTTTTCTTCTAGTATCTAATCGCTTTGGTAATAAAAGTAGTAATGAAAGTGGAGACTTAATGGATTCTAAGCATGTGGTTTCTGCACTATACATGTTACAGAATATGTAACATTAAGTAATATGTAAGCATTAAGTAGTGTTTTAAACATAAACATAAACATATGTAGTACCTATGAAGTACTTAGGGTCTGAAACTGGTCAGGAGGCAACCTTACTTAGTATTTTCTGGAAGTAGCAAACAAGAAGTACAAAGAAATTATTATAGGATTTGATTTGGTGTTGGAATCTGATTTTTTTTTTTTTTGAGTCAGATTCATACTCTGTCACCCAGGCTGAAGTGCAGTGACATGATCATGGCTCATTGCAGCCTTGACCTCTGTGCTCAGGTGATCCTTCCACCACAGTCTCCAAATTGCTAGGACTACAGGTGCACACCGCCACACCTGGCTAATTTTTAATTTTTTTTTGTAGAGACGAGATCTCACTATATTGCCTAGGCTGGCATCAAACTCCTGGGCTCAAGTAGTCCTTGTACCTCAGCCTCCCAAAATGCTAGGATTGCAGGTGTGAGCCACTGAACGTGGACTGGAATCTGATTTTTAAAAATCAAATTTATTCCTATGTTACAAATAATTCTATTTAATCTTTTCTGCTTTTTATAATTATAGAAAAAATGGTTTATAACTGTTATTTTCTGTAACTATGGAATCCTGTTGATTGCATTAGTTAAGTTCTCTAGCATTTGACATGACTTGTGCAGTGTTGAGGCTTCTTCTGATTTTTAATTTTGAGGTTTAGAAATAAAGTTTTATGAGGATTGTCTGTTTTTCTTCTAAGGACTTCAGGTTCTACCTGTGCAATAGCTTCTAATTTGCTTTTGTAATTTCACTAATGTAGACAAGTTGGTGGGCTGTGGACTACAGCTTTTTAAATGTGTGATTCTTAGGAATGTAAAATAAAAATAGTAAATTTTATTTCAATAGCTCTAAGGAGTACAAATGGTTTTTGGTTACATGGATGCATTGTATACTGGCCATGAAGTCTGGGCTTTAACTCTGCCCACCACCCAACCTGTGCACATCGTGGTTTTTCGTCTCTCCCCCTCCACTCACCCTTCCCTTTAAGTCTCCATCGTCCATTATGCAACCCTGTGCTTTTGCAGACCCTTAGCTTAGTTTCCAGTTGTAAGTGAGAATGTGAGGCATTTGGTTTTTTGTTCCTGCATTGCTTCACTTAGGATGATGGGCTCCAATTTTATCCAGGTTGTGCAAAATAAATATTAAATTGCTTTAAATAAATCTGATTCACAAAAAAATTGCAGGTATTTTCATTTAATATTTTACTTTTTTTGCAAGGAAAAATTTTAAAAAGGAATTTAGGGCAAGAAACTTTTATTTTAGTAATAGGCATGCTATAGTGAATACAATTGGAAATGCAATTAATTTTATTGAATAAAATGAGGGCAAAACATTTCCCAACAGAAAATCTCTTAGAATTGGTACTATTTCCAGGCCAATTGATTTTAAACGGGCTTAAATCCATAGCAAAACCAGTTTAACTTAATTTGTAGAGCTTCTAACAAGAGTCTCAGGGTGTACACTCTCTGTAGTTGGTGGAAACATTAGCTTATATTTCTTCTTGAAGTCAGAGGATATTTTAAAGTTTATTTCTGTTTTTCTTCTAATGTCTACAAATATGTTTCTTTGGGAATTTTAGGCTTGCTATTTTTGCTATTCTGGCTTATACTTAGATGTTAGAAAGTGCTGATTCCCTGTTTCTAAATATTCCATTTTTATTTTTCACTGTATCTCTTCACTTAAGAAAAATGTTCATGGGACATTAAAACCACATGTGTGGTGACCATTGCTTTATTGTTTTTCTACATATCAGTAAACAGTGTACATGACCTTTGCTCTGTCTGGGCCCTCATCTGTTTGAGAAAGTAGATAACCAGAATTTTCAAAGGAAAACAATAAGAACAGTGTCTGGTAGTTGGCTAGACCAGCCTGGGATTTGCACACATTCCTGTCATCCAGTCTTTGAGTTAATGACTATAATGATCATAAACAAGGGTAAGCCTAAAGCAGATCTTTTATTAGCTACGTTGGAACTCAGAAATATGCAAGATGGGTTGTGAGGTTGCTCTTTTGCCTGTGATTCTTGACAGACCTGATGTATGCTTAAAACAGAAGAATAAGTCTCAAGGTGCTGTTGGTAGGCTCATGAGTGGCTCTGTGGCAGAAGCATCCTGCTGAGCTGATTGCATGGCCTTCTGCTTCTCCCTGTCAGCTTTTAGGCTGCCCAAGAAATCACATGACTGTCAGCACAATTTTCAAGTAGTGAAATTCCATTTGTGTCTTGGAATTGAACTATGTTAATAATATCCTATAATTAAACTCAAATGTTGGATATATTTGTTTCTCTGAGTTCCTCATAGATGGAATACGTGTTTTTATAATTTTTTAAACTACTTCTGATTTTATTATAACCAGGTAGAGTGTAATGAAACCAAAGTCATTTACTAAAGGTTTATTTTATGTATGTATTTGTCTGTATTATTTTGTTTGTCATCCACTAGTTTATCCAGATAACATTCTGTACATTCAGTGCTGTATCACTCTTGCCAGAAGTGTGCATGGCAGATAGCTAAGCTCAATAAATATTTGATAAATGAATGAGTGAAATGTACCTAAATAGTGGGTTATCTTGTGTTTTTTTTTTAAATTTAAGCAGTGGGTGGCGATTCAGATCTTAAAACCTAATAGCTATAATTCAGTTAGCTAATATATTATTTAGTGTAAAGAATTTTTTGCACCTAGTTTTTTAATATAATTTACTCTTGCATTTATCCTGAAATGAGTTTTAAAGATTGTCACAGGGAAGCATTTGTATCAATAGTTACTTATTTCTATGAACAAAATGAACCAACAAATAAACAAAAAATGCTTAATTTTTTTGCAAATATTGGCAGTGAATAAAACATATTAATTCTGTTTTGTTCTTCAGTGTACTTTAACCTGAATGTATATTACTGTTGGTGGCTCAGGGAGTGAGATTTAAGTCACAGATTTTGTTGTCTTTATGAATAATGATTATGTATTTACTATTTACAAAGTGTATGGAGCAAAAGAGGTAGAAAACGTGACTCCTTGTCTTCAAGAAACTTAATAATATAGTTGAATAAATACAGTGTAATTACATAAGAAAGTCTATTGTATACCATAAAACTAGCGTAAAGCTTATATTATGAAAGCACAGAACTTCTCCTAATGGGTTCTCAGGTGAATGAGAGCTTAGACAACTTATCTCTAAAATAAAGACTACTAAACAAATAGACAGGTCCTTAGGTAAACAAATATTACTAAAGTATGTGGGACAGGAGTTTGGTATGATATAAGGTTGGTGGGAGAATAAAATTAGTAATATAGCTTAAAGATCTTTTATAGTTGTAATGTTAAGCTAAAGATATTTAAAAATAAGCAGCCTCAAACCCCTGGGCTTAAGAAGTCCTTCCCCCTCAGCTTTCTAAGTAACTGAGACTACAGGCACGTGCCACCATGCTTGGCTAATTTTTGAATTTTTTGTAGAGCCGAGGTCTCCTGTGTGGCCTTGGCTGGTCTCAAACTACTGGTCTGAAGTAATCCTCCTGCCTCGGCCTCCCAAAGTGCTGGGATTACAGGCATGAACCTCTATGCCCGACCTATATATTGATGTCTTAGATTCTACTTCAAAAGGAGTAATTCTGAATAATTTGTGTACCAACACACAGCATACTCTTGAGAAGGATACCAGTTTTTTTTAAAGCAAATAAGGTTTTTTTTTGTAAATATTTGTCACACTTTGTGCTCTATGTATGTATGTGTAAAATGCCATCATTCTATGATGAAACTATGTTTTTCCTTTAGTTGTGTTTCTTTGAACATAAGATGTTACTTCACAAATAAAACTGTGTATTGAACTATTAAAAATGCCTGCAGGACACATCAAATTCTTAGTTTTCTTTTCAAGATTATATTGCTCATTAGTGCATTAATTGAATTAATGATAATGGAAAATATCTCTACCCATTATAATTTTTTGAGGAAAAGTAGAATCTTTATGAAAATAAGTAACATCTTCATAGTTTTTTCTACTAAAGTTTATTTTAGAGATATTTGACTGTGTTGGTAGAAATTTACTTGCAAAGTTAGTTTCCTTTTGTATGATGGTATTCTACTGGATGTATGTATAATGTGCTGTTCTAAGTACTAACTGACTTAAATATTTAGTTTGGTGTTAGTCAAAACTAACTCATTGCTATGGTAAGATAGTGAATAGGCCTAAAAGAATCTTGTTTGTGTTTCTGAACAGCTCAATAACAGTAGCCTAGCAATTCATATGGTTTCATTTTTAATTTGTAATGAGAATGAGTTGCTTTAAAACATTTAAAAAAGTTTTGGAACCAACAACAAATGTTTTACATAAATCAGCCTAGATTTAATTTATTTAATTCTGGTAAATTAAGATTTTCTTTTCTAAGCATTCCGTATTATTGACCAATATTTTAACAGCTTTCAGATATTTTTTGCCATAGCTTTTCTTGGAAATTTCTAACCATTAATTTGCCACCTAAAGTTAAAAGTAAACTGGTATAACATGTGCTGCTTCCTGTGGTTTATCTATATTCTTTGAGTTGCTTTTCAGACAGTTATTTGGCAAAGCCTAGTGAGGTGTTAAGGCTCATCATATCTTTGTGACCTTTAAAAAGAGTATCCGCTTGCTGTAATAGATAAACGGACACTCTTTCTTACTATCTCTGTCTTTTTTTTGAGAAGTTTTAACAAGTCAGTTCATTAAACCATATAAATAAAGTTGCTACTTGCACTTTTTTTTTGGAGTTTGGTGAATATTTGAGAATATAGGCAGCGTCTCATAATTCATTTTTCATTAATTCAGCATATATGTGTTGCCACAGTAAAGTAAGAGTTAAACTTTCTGTGAATTTCCAAGCTTTTAAACCCAGAGTCAATTTCATTCACCTTGTTTTTATTTAGCAAGCATTCCTCCTGCAGTCTCTGCTACACACAGAACATAGGAATAGGTACTGTGGGAACATAGGGGTATTTGACCTTCTTCCTGTCCTTAAGAATTTTTTTTCTTGTTTTTTTTTTCCTTTTTCTCCCTCCCTCTTTTATTTTTAAATTATTTTTCCTTAAGAATCATGCATTGGAGACAGGTATGTGAATATAATTCAAGGAAAGAAAAAAATTAATGATATACTATTGATACTAGCAAAGTGGTATAGGGCTTCAGAGAGCAGAGTGATTAATTCCAACTTCAGGGACTGGAGATGGCTTTGTTTGGAGATGAGTGGATTTTGATAAGCGCCCATGTGTGGGAAGGATCTTGCAATTTGAAGCAGTAGCACATGTAAAGATATTTAATGTACCTGGTATTTAATGACCTTGGCAGTTGAGGGAATAATAGGCAGTATAAGAAGTTAGGGCATGTTTTTAGGAGAGATGTAATAAGAAATGTGGCTGGGGTTTTTTCGAGTCCCGACTGCCATACTCAGAGAGGCAAAGCTTATAAAAATCAGGGTACCACTGGCATTTATTTCAGGAGGTAAATTAAGTGATCTGACTTGTGCTTTAGAAAGATGATTGTGGCAGAGTATGGAACATGTATCCTAGGTGATAGATTGGAGGCAACGGAACCATTAGTTGGCCTTGGCTATTGTTTGAATGAGAGATGGAGAGGGCCTGACTGCTGAAACATCAACTAATGTGGTGGTGGATATGGAAGCTGATGTGTGGTGAGAAAGAGGGGCTGATGAAAGTATGGCTTATGGTTTTTTGGAAAGGGTGGCATGGAAGGGTATTAGAGATGGGATGTGCTGTCACTATGGAGTGAGGATAAATGGAAGACTGTTCTATTACGGGGGAATAGTGAAGGTGGATTCAAGGCTCCTTAAAGAGGAGATGAAAAGTAGAGAGAAACAGAAACAAAAGAAATAGATATAACAGAAGGTGGGAGCTAGTGAGCTTAAAGGACTGCATTGACCAATAGAAGTACAGTGTTTAAGTACATGTATTTTTAAATGATCTAGTAGCTATATTAAAGGAAGCAAGTCTGATTAATTTTAATAATATTTTATTTAAAATAAAATATATAAAATAAGATTTTAGCATGTAAATGGTATGACAAAGTCTTAATGTTTTACTTTTTTTATACTTAGTATATGAAATCAGCGTCTGTTTGCACTTACAGCACATCTCAGTGTAGGGACTAACCACATTTGAAGTGCTGAGGAGTACGTGTGCCTAGTGACCGCCATTTGGGAAATTCAGGTTTAGAAAGTCAGTTTTTTAAGTCGCCTACAACTTATATATATCAGAAATTTTGTAGTTAGGCAGTTTAAGTGTGCAACCAAAGTGCCTCGTGAGAACTATTGTAGCTTAAGAGAAAAGCACACAGGCTCTTGGGTGAATAGAAGAAACTTACTCTCATCATTACCCTAAAAATTACTCTTGTAGTTGAGTGTCTTGCTATTTCCATTAATTGTTTCTAGTTTTAAATATTTTTAAGCTAACAATACATTTACATTTTTGGGAGGAAAATGTAACTGAAAAAAATTTTAGTGAAAAGATAAGTGACCCCCTCAAGGAGTATAACATAACAAATTTAAATTTATTCCATTATCTTAAAAAATATATGCCCAGCTTTATTAATTTATATTAATCAACCTTCAGATTATTTTCTTTTCTTTTTATTTTATTTTATTTATTTATTATTATTATTTTTTTGAGTTGGCGTTTCACTCCATCACCCAGACTGGAGTGCAGTGGCCGCTTCCGGCCACTGCAGCCTCTACCCACTGGGCTCCAGCGATCCTTCCGCCTCAGCCTTCCAAGTAGCTGGAATTACAGGCACGTGCTACCACGTCTGGCTGATTTTTTGATTTATTGCAGATATGAGGTCTCACTTCCCAGGCGGGTCTCGAACCCTGGGCTCAGGCAATCCACTCACCTCAGCCTCCAAAAGGCGTGGGATTACAGGCTGAGCCACCAAGCCCGGCTAAATTATTTTATTTTCTACTAAGAATAGTCTGCCTCTCCCCTCCCATCCCCACTCCCAATTTGGATAATAGAATAAACAATTTAAACTGTCATTTCAAATTATTCAAAAACACACAGAAGGGCACACAAATGTGCCATACTCTGACTTTCAACTTGAGGATGCTGGAAGTCATGAACTGAAGGCTCTGAGGTTGTCTCCTTTTTATGGATCTTTGAATCATCAGGAGGTGGTCCTCTTCATGAAAGTAATCTCTGAATGTCTTTCTGGCATCCTTGACACTTTGAAAGGAGCTGTATTTAATAGCAATAGCAGTTATGGTGGAGAATCAAAGATGTATAAACTAGCAAACAAAGTTAAATCAGTAGGGGCTTGAAAAATAAATCACAGACCTCATAAATTCACAGCCTCTCTTCTCAAATACTGAGCCTAAAGAAATAAATAGAGGTTCCATAATTATTCTACAAATTGTATATTCTAAATCTCTTGGGTAATTATCACAACTAAAAATTACACATTACAATAATCACAACTAGCAAATTACCTGGAATTGCTTGCTCAGTGAGTATCTTTCAGCAACCAAAATTTGTACATAAAATGACTATGCATGAGAGTTATTTATAATGCAGTGCTTGTTAGTATTGGCTGGTGTAGCAACTTTACTGATTTCTCTAATTTAATTTTCATCAACACTACAGGTTTAAATAGTACTTGCCTCATTATCTAAGCCAAGGAGTTATCATAAAGAAGTTAAATTACATTGGTGAAATGGAATACTTTGTCAACATATGTACATATATGTATAAATTCTAAGAGGATATTAACTTCTTCATTCATGTTAATCCCATTGCTAACTTCATTAAAATATCTTCCATTATTAAACGAAAATGTTAAGTGTCTTCTAAATGTTTTAGGCCACCGATGCCTATGAAATGCCTGAGCTGCTTCAATAATTGTTGCATCCTGAAGTACTGATTGAAAATGTGGGTGGGGCTATACACCTTCCCCTTCTTTTCTTCTAAGCTTCTCTCACCAAACATAGGGGCAGGTAAATGATTTTTTTTTTTTTTTTTGAGTTGGAGTCTCACTCTGTCGCCCAGACTGGAGTGCAGTGGCCGCTCCCAGCCACCACAGCCTCGACCTGCTGGGCCTCCGGCTTTCCTTCTGCCTCAGCCTTCCAAGTAGCTGGAACTACAGGCTAGCGCTACCACGCCTGGCTAATTTTTGATTTATTGTAGAGATGAGGTCTGGCCAAGTTGCCCAGGTGGGGCTCGAACCTGTGGGCTCAGGCAATCCACTCACCTCAGCCTCCCAAGGCGTGGGATTACAGGCTGAGCCACGGAGCCCGGCTGGCAAATGATTTTTAACCGGTAGATGCTTTTAGGATTTGAGCATTTTTTTCATATTTTTGTTCTGGTTGTGAGTTCCTTAGAAACCCTGTAAGACCTGCGTGATGTGAAAATTAGTGCCTGGGACTTTAATTTGGTCTTTGGTTCCCACATGCAATTTTCACTCATGTTTTTCGTTGACAACTCTGGAAAGCACTGGTTTCTAACCTCTCTTGGCTCACAGACACCTTTAAGAATCTAGTGGAGACGTATGGATTCTTTTTATCAGAAAGTGAACAGTTTTATATAAGGCCAAGGAGGAATTAGACTAAGAAAGACTAGAATCTGTTCCAGCTTGAGAGGACTGTATGTCAGAAGGGACACTGGTGCCTGGAACTGCACTGTCTGTTGCGGTAACTGTGCATCCTGTGTGTGAAAGTTGTAGTAAGGAATGAGGCTAAGGGCAAAGACCAGCTGATGAAGAAGAGCTGGACTCTTGTTTAGAATAGGGTGGGTGTCTGTTGATTTGTGATTTTTCTCCCTGAGGTATTTCAGCTGCTTTTTACACTGGTGGCTCACTCACAAGGTTATCTTGAAAAATATTAAGGTGTTTCAGCGAGTTATTTTTAATTGATTTTTTTTTATCATTTGTGGTTTAAATAGATATAAATTCATGCATATATTTAAAGAAACCTGTTCGTAGTTCCTCCTAGAATCCAGGCAACTTCCTCATCTTCCCCCCACGTCTCTGGGATCTTTCAGGACTTTTCCAAGCTTACAACTCAGTGTGTCATGCGGACAGAAGTGGAGTTCTGAGCTTGTCACCATTTCTGAAGTATGTTTTTGAGTAAATCCTGATGTCCTTCTGTTGGGAGCCAGCCTTGGAGGCCCGCCTGATGACAAAGTCCAGGTGTGGGGCGGGCCCCCCGCATCCTTCATTCTTACCACAAGGAGTTTTAACATACTTTTGTTGCTGTTAGCAGGAGGCTAGCTTAGAGTTAGTTGTACCTCGCTCATGCCAAAACAACAGTAGCAACAAATGGCCAAGGAATCGGCAAAATGGACAGTGGGCAAGGCTGAACCTGTTTTAGGAAGTTCCCTAGCTGTTCACTGTACCACACAGAGTGAAGAAGACCATTTCATGTAAATGAATGCAGTGATGTGGTTAAGCAAAGTTCTTTGTGAAATGAAAATTAAAATTGCTCAGACCTGTCTTAATGCTTAATGCTTACTTAAAAGTCTAAGTGACTAATTTGACTAGCCATTTGTTAGAGGATTACTCATTTTAACCTTTGAGTTCTTTATACTTTAAGTGGCTAAACACATTTTAAATAATCTTTAATACATTAAAATATAAAAAATATGATATGCTTTCATCATTAAAAATGCTATCTTTTACCACTTTTATAAGTACAGCATTTAACACAGTGATTAAGTGTCATTTTAGCTTTCTGTACCTAGGTTTTACAAGCTATTAAAGTTATAAACCATGTATCTATTAATAGTGGCTGCTGCTTCTTTTCATGCTTTTTTCCTAAGTGCTTTAAAGGTTGTTTTTATTAATAAGCCAATATTTCAGCCCCAAAGTGAGGGTAAATCCTCTCTAAAATTTGACTTTCAACCTGATCAAGTCATAAGTGATTAAAAAAAAAAAACTGTGACGGTTCATTAATCAAGTATTCAAGAAATGTGTTTTAAGTCTTTTCCCAGGATTTTTTTAAAAACATGCTGAGGTAGCATTCTTTCAATTTCTTTCTCATACTTTCAAATGATTATATAAGATAAATGAAACAAACATTCTTTTTTTTTTTGTTTTTTTTTTTTTTACAAAGTATGCATTGGACCATCATAATTTGTTTTCTCATGTTTATTGACTAAGTTTGATTTATTCAGCAGTTTGGTAGAAGCCAAATTATATGTCCTTATACTTTGTTCACCTTGCCATGGTAATGTATTATAATTGTACTTCCCTAGTAAGTCAGATTATGTCAGGGATTTATTGCATAATTATCAGTAGGTGTCCTTGGAATATTGCTAGGCTCATAGGGTCGAGGTTGGTGATTTATGTCTATTTTGTTTTCCTAGGAAATAGTATGTAATTCTAGGTTATTGTCAGCAAACCAGTTGTAGCCAAAAGCTTGATATTTAAAGAATATTCTCAAGTTAGTTTTGCTGTCAAACATGTGAGTCTTGACAGTGACTCCCAATCATGATGATACATCTGAATCATTGGGGAACTTTTTAAGCAATACCAGCACTTTGATACCTCTGAGGCTCTAATTGGCTTGGGCTGGGATGAGCCCTAGCATTGGTAGGCCATAGAAACTCCTCAGATGATTCTTATGTGGAGCCCGCCTTGGTGTTCATTGCGGGTTAGGAGGCACCCGAAGATGTTCTCCTACTCAGAGGTTCTCAACCTTGGCTACACATTGGAATCACTTGGAGAACATACACTGTGTTATCTGTGTCCCATCCCCAGAGGTATTTTAAATTGCTCTAGAATATTGGCATGCACATGAAGATTTTATAAAATGGGCAGGTGATTGTAACATGCAGGCAAGGTTGAAAATCTCTGATCATCCACTTTTTTTTTTCAAATGAGGAATCTGAGGCTCAAACCAAAGAGACAAGTGACTTACCTAACTAAGATCCACAGAATCAGAATTCTGATTTTCCGACTTGTCAGATATTTTTTATGAAAATGTGGGTTTTGGTATATTAGAAGTACTCATTAAATTAAATTATGTCCTTTGCTACTTAGTACAGAAAATAACAAATATTTTCTTTATTTTAACAGTTAGAATGTGACAGGTCATAGCTAAGATTGTCATTACTGTAATTACACCATAAGAGAACTTAGGAGCTAGAAATAAGAAGCATTCACATATCCTATACCTCGCCCACATTTTCTGGAAGCAAATCAGGCAAAGAAATAACCTAATTGAGATTTTGTTAGGCTGGGTTAACTCCATGTCACAATTTCTGTAGCAGCAATTACATAAATGCTTGTGTTCATGGGTCATTCTCTAGGAGGTTGCATGAGCTTTTAGTTGAAATTAACAACTATAATATACATTACAAAGTGTACTTTATCAATGTAATGCAGTAACCCCAGATCTGAGAGGACTTGCATGTAATGTTTGCCTATTCCAAAGAAGTCACCCAGAGATCCATCAAGGAAAAACACTGATTTATTAAAACTTACAGGAGGTACTGATGGCTGCAGGTATGGGTGAAGAATCCACACCTCAGGCAGTATAGCAAGCAGTCTTAACAATCAAAGCAGTGAAGTCAATCATTCCTATAATGGTGTTTACAGTTAACATTGATTAAGAGTGATGACTAGGATACAGTGTTTCAGCTTTGCTGGTCACCTTCATCCCATGACTCATTACTGGTAATTTGCATACCCTTCAGTTGCCAGCTTAGGCCAGAGGCTACTCCCTGAGGGAGGGAGCAGAAAGGAGCCAGGTATAGGGGAAAACAGTGAGAGACCATCCTTGGCCAGAGGTCTCTCTCTGAGGGAGGGAGCAGAAAGAAGCCAGGTATAGGGGGAAGAGTCTATGTCTGGACAACACCTCACAATCAATAACATTAACACAGTTAAAAGTTAGAGCAGTGCTTTAGGAATACAACTTTCAGAATGTCAGAAAGGGGGTAAATATTATAAGCTATATAGTCTCATATATTTGGGAAATGTATATTTGGTACTGTTAGAGCAGAGGGACTGGTGTGAAGTTGTTTTTATCCTTCTGCCCACATTTAATTGCTTTCCCAAACCCAAAGAGTCATAATCCTGTCTCTGGTTTCACCTCTAGCACCGTAATACCTGTACCGTGCTTTACTTATTAGACTTGCCTTTCGTTGTCCTCAGCCTAGCATCTTGATAGACATAGGGTGTGTTTAAGAAGTATTCATTGAATGAGTGAAATAGACTGTAAACTCTTAGAGCAGTGGTTGGCACAATGTGATGTGCACACCAGCAGAATCAGCAGCAACAGCAACAACAACAACTGGGAACTTGTCAGAAAGGCAGATTTGTAGTCCCCACCCCAGGCTTACTGAATCAGAAACTCTGGAGGTAGAGCCCAGTTATCAGTGTTTTAAAAAGACCTCCAGATTTTCTGATCTCAATATCATAAAGTGAACGTGGCCATACTTTATTTTTTCCCCCATTCTCTAAAGGACTTAGAATAAAGAATAAGATGCTAGCAAATATAATAAAGTAATCGTAGATGCCAGGTCCTATGCTAGGTGCTTTTGCAGATATTACTGCAGTGTTTAGCACGTAGTATCTGTATCACTTTGCTTTTACTGCACGGTGAACCTAGTTGTTTAAAAGAACAGTTATTTATTCTTTTTCATGACTTTTTGGGTTTACAGGGTGGTTTCTGGGCTCTGGGCTGCTCAGCTGTGGCTGAGTGGCCTACGGTGACCCAACTCTGTGTGTCTGGGGCCTTCGCTGGATGGCTAGAACTTCTCTCCATGTGTCTCTCATCCTCAGAGGATAGCCTGGGTACATTGACATGGTTGCATGAGGGTGGACCCACCAGTGCATAGGAGCTTTACAACCTCTGCCTCTGTTGTGTTTGCTAAAGGGCTCATTGGCCTAAGCAAGTTATATGACCATGCCTTGATTCAAGGGGTGAACAGTAGACTCCTCAAAGGCACATGCATGTGGGAGGAATTTGTACCTACCTTGTAATTTGTTCAATATATCTTTATTGATTATCGATGACAACTTGTTTATTCTTCACAGCATATTAAAAGCCTAAAGCAAGATAGCCTTTGAGAACAAAAAGGACATTTTATGAGAATTACCTTTGATTATTTGCCAGCACCTCATGGCTTTTATCATGGAGAATGGTATTACTATTCCTGCCTTCTACAGAAATGTTTTTAGAGAATTTTTAAAAAGAATTTGTGGATCTATAACACACATGGAACAATAAGTGACAGTCTCAGATTTGGAGATGTTTCTATTTTCTCTATTGCATGCTTCTTTTCTGTTCTTCTTAAGATATAATTACATGTATGTTCATTTTGGATTGTTGGTAGAAGTCTTTCTTGAAGAGGGCTTATCAAAGAAATAGCCTTAAGTGTATAAACACCTGAATTCAAGCTGGGGGTGTGTGTTTGGATCTGATGGAGCATGGCTAGTTGGAGGGGCAAAGGTAATTGGTATTCAAGGTACATAGTAAAACCCCAGTAACTAGGAGAATATTTTTACATGCTGTGTTTACCTTGAACCTCAAAAATGAAAGCTTAACATATGTATTTTTTTCTGGATTATAGGACGAGTACGCATTAGAAAAATTTTGGAAATATATAAGTATAAACAACAACAAAAATCACTTTGTGTAATCTCATCACTCAGCACAAGTGTTATTTTGGAATCAGACGCTGAAATGCTTGTTATGCAAGTCTTTTTTATTAGTTGTAGATGGACTAGTCTTTATATAGAAGACACTGAAACAAACTTTGTGATGCAACTATTTCCTCGTCTATTTAACAGATGGTACTAATTATGCCTATTTATGTGGTTAATAATGTAAAGATAACCGAAAGGTAGCTTTTCCATGCTCAAATGTTCTCTTATGAAGTTCAACTTAAAATATCCATGTTGGTAGTTTCCTGCCCTTTGTCTTTTTTGTTAATTTATTTTTTAAATACTCTTAGTGTATTTCCTTCTTTTCTTCATTTTCTCAATTACAGGGAATTTCCTTTTTTGTTGTCCTGTGTCATTATTTATCATGTGTTCCTTCCTCCCACTGCTATTCATTTTTTCTCCATTTCCATTTTTATTACTCTGGTCATTTTTATACATTTCATTTATTCATCTAGAAAATGATCTTTGTTGGATCTTGAAAGATTAGCATATTATCTCTGAGATCTCTTCTTACTTTTAGAAAAATGCATATTTCTTTTAAAAGGAATGAGACCCTTTACTGGTCTGAAGAATTCAACCTAATCAACTTTTGACTTTCTCTGTGATGTCTGTACCATCCAAACAACAGACAACATACAGCCTCCCTGGCCGCTTCTCATACACACATACGTGGAAGGCAGTTAGGAGATTTTGATGTTTTGGCTGCAGCTTTTCATTGAAAATTTTGTGTGTTTGCATAAACCCATATCACGCAAAATAAGGGGGAAAAAAGGGTAGTTCTTAGGGTTAAAAGAGGAAGTGTCCATCCCCCACCTCTGATCTCAATCTTTAACATCTGGTTCTGACTATAGATGAGGGAGAAAACAGACTTAAATCTCCATTCAGCCTGTCTTAGCCCCAAACAGCCTGATCTCTGATAACGTTTTTGTTTTTATTGTAGTCTGTAGGGTCAGATGTTTTTGTTAATAATTTGTAACAGGACATCTGAAAGCTGTGCCCAATGCCTTCTATTTGTCTTAGTGGTTATAATGTAACATGCCAACTTTTCAAATCTCTAGATAAGGGTTAGCTTTAATTGTTCTTTAATGAAATCTTGAAATAAGTGATTGCTAGACCTCATGTGTTTCTGTCTTATTTCAGAGACAAAACAACAAACAGAAACCTTTAATTTATCTACTGATGGTATTTATTTTAAAAAATTAATGTATTTTAACTTCTGAATAGATAATACATTCACATGGGCAGAATTCAAACAGTCCTGTGAGATACCTGTTTTTTTTAAACTCCACTTAAAAAAATTAGGACTTTACATGTCTTTTCTCGGCATAACAAAGTTAAAGTAGCATTGTTGAACAATAGTTGTGTTTTGTAATTTGCTAAGAATATTCTGTACCTTAGCTTGCCTCTTACAAAAACTAAATGTGTGCCTGTTTCAGATAATGTGTGTCCACTCAAAAGTTGGTATGACCAAGAAAAGTTGACTTGGATCTGCTTTTCAGATAGTACCTGAGCAGAGCTCAGCAATTAGCCCTTGCTGTGCTTCTACCTTTGTCATGGATATAACTAGGGGAAACTGCCCTGCTCTTGAGGTTGAGTAGGCTAATGAGAAAGATAGAGCTTCCGCTTTCCTTTCCGCTGTCTTCCTTTCTGCTTTGATGTGCAGAATTCAAGGATGTCTACGGAAGAGAAATTCATACCCATGGAAATTAAATTGTCCTGATGTCAGAATCAAATTACAAACTTAAATTAAATTACAAACTAACTTATAAATTCACTTAAAATTCTGATTTTACCTACATTGTTTTACATACTTCTGTTAAAAATTCAAACAGAGTATATTGGACAACTGAATTTTTAGCAGAAATCCAGAGTTTATTGTGTGAAGTTGGTGGATGGATTTTTTAATGGAGAGAAGATAAATTAAAGCAAACAAGCTGTAGTATTAAAGTATCTACAATGCAGGTTGAAAAAAATATGATGAACCAGGTTTCTTTCTGATATTAACCTCAATTCGTGGACTTTGGCAATTTCACATTTAGCTTTGAGAGGCAAACTTTGACAGAAAAATAGCCAGTGGAGAGTTTCATCTCCTGAGATCATGAACTTGTGTTTTAAGGAGTTAATATTAAGAAGAGCACAGATGTCTCTTCCTCCTTTTTAACCCAGAGAATGGGGGGACGTTATATATATTTTATACATGTACACTCAACACATGTACATCCACATATTTATGGATATTTGTATCCATTAATATGTAATATTGCCACATATAATCTAAATAAATTTTTTTTAGATAATTGAAACCGTGTGGTATATGCTTTCATGTTTGGTTTCTTTTGCCCAGCTTTGTGGTTGTGAGGTTCATCCTTATTGCTGCATATTGTTGCAGTTTGTTTTCATTACTGTTTAGTATTTGAGTTTGTGAATATTTTTCAATTTATCAGCTGTGCTGTGGTGGACACCTTTTCTGAATAATGTTGCTTTGAAGATTCCTGTGCAAGTGTTTATGTGCATATATGATATGTATGCATTTGTGATGGATATATGGAGTAAGATTGCTGGGTTGTGTTGTATGCATGTATTGTTTTAGTGGAATCTATGTATTTTGAACATATTTTCAAATATTTATGTGGTATCTGTTATTAACTTTCTTGATCATTTAAAATTGAGTTGCAGTTTATTAATTGGTTAGCCCACAAGAAAGTTTTGCCTTTTTATGTTGGAAGCAAAATGATAAGTTCTGTAGAGTTTTAATATTTCTTGCAGTTCAGACTCAATTCTGGTCTCCAGTTGGTCTGTGACATTAAGCCTGTCACAACCTCTTTGAGTTTGCAGTTTCACTTCTATAAATGGGAGGATAGAAATTAACAAGTAATTTCTAAGGTGACTTCCATCTCAAAAATTCTGTGATTATTTTGAAATGTCCTAAAAGAATTTTGTAGAAGTATACTTTTGTAAATATCTGTTAACTCTAGGGAAACAAAATTACTGAGTAAGATTAACGTTTGATCATATGACTTTTTTTTTTTTTACTATATTTACATAGTGTACAGGGTTATGCAGAAATCTTTTTGAGTTTTTTAGTAAGCAAGCATGACTTTTAATAATAGGCTAGTTTGCTTAAGCCTCATGTTAAAATAATGATTTTTTTCTTTACGTAATGACAGTTGTCAAGAAGTTTAACAGATTATATTTAAAATTAACCTAAAGCACTAAATTTTTACTATTCAAATCTTTGATAACTTGGAATTTTATGTTCAAAAAATCCTTGTATTTTGTGTTAAGTTTTCAGTTGAGTTCAGTGAATTAAATGGGAACCATTGTCAGTATTATTTTTAGTGTTGGCTGGGTATATAGCAATAGTTCATTTTTTCCCCATTTATAAACTGTCAGTTTCAGAGTTGGATAAAAAATGAGCTAATATTTTGTAGATGAATAATAACTAGTTATTAACAGGCCACATTTTATTTTTTGTGAAAAACTTCTTTGTCAGTTTTTCATTTCTTTATCAACGTTTGCAGTGTGCACCTGGCTAAGTTCCTCCCTTGTGATTAGAGACATGTGGAGGTACTGCAGAGTGGTCCTTCTAAGCTCTGAGTGCTTCTGTGACTTGCTCCTGACAGGAATTCCTCAGTACCTATCTGTGGCCTGGAACTGGAAGTTATAGCAGCGGTTTTAGTGAGTCTTTCATGAAATTTAATTTTTATCCAATTTGAAAGAATACTTCTATTTTTTCCCCTGAGATTTATATCCTTGTTCTTGTGTGAAAATGTTCCTTAATGACAAGAAGATTATAGGTTTTGTGTTAATGACATTATTGTTGAAATAAATAGGAGTTCTGTGTCAGATTCTCCTAATTTTTTTTTTTTTGATGGGGGGGCACTAGACATTTCAGCCTCTTTTAAATGAAAGCATCTGGAAACCAGCAGTTTATAGAACACCTTCCTTTATCATTTCTTTTTATATTGAAAAGACTGAAAAACTTCTTTGCACCACAGTTTTTCAGAGTCTCTTATTTACTTTTACCCTTGATTAATTATGCCAAGCTAGCCTCTAAAGAGTGCTGGGCATGCTTCTGTGCTCTGACAAGTCTCTGCCTTTTTCTTTCCTTCTCTCAGGTGCCAGATTGTAGTGGCATCCATCTCCCTAAGGGATTCTGCAGCTCTCTTTTCAGACTTCATTCCCTGGCTTAGTTCTACCCAGTGGTGTTGTGTTCAACACCCCACCACAGGCTGTCCCAAGATCTTTCTCTCTTTGATTAGAGATTCTCATGATAAAATAAGTTAGCAGATTTGACTGACATTTTATAAGGATATTTATGCTGGCAGGGTAGGCAGAGAGACCCTGATTGCTCTTTAATTATTATGTTACAAGCAGATACATAGCAGAAGGAAAATTCAGATCTAGGGGAGAAAGCACCTTAGGGGTGCCTTTGAAGGTTTTAAAAAATTTTCCTGCTGGCAGGTTTTATCTTTTTTTTTCCTTTGCTCATCTTAAGGATAGAACCAGACATAGCAGATGGATTGCTTGCATTTAGGAATCTCAAAGGTTAATCGTGATTGGTGGAATATTGAGGGTACAACTAATTTGCCCCTTTCTCAAATTAAGCTTAGGCGAGCCACACTTTGACGGAACTTGTGTGGTTGTCTTCTACTTCCTGTAGTAGGATGGAGCAAGGAAGCAGCAGCCCGCTCTCTGACCTTTGGTAATCTGTTGACCCATCAGAAGAACTTAATTTTTCTCCCAGGATAGAAATGCGAGGGTGACCTGGGGTGTGGTAATGAGGACAGTATCAGACTGATGTTGATATTTACAAATGTGAAAAGTACATACTGTCCCAGGACTGGGCTTTCAAATACTAGTGAGTGGTGAGTTCTTTAGGGATATTGAGCAAGAGGGATGACAAATGAAAGTTCCATAAGCAGTTGCCCTTGGGGTCTGACTTGAAAGAGAAGTGTAATCACTCTAAAAACAATGATGTTTTAGCCCAGCAGTGGCGTTAGTGGCTGGTCACCAGTATCATGAGAGTCACCGATAGATACGTGGTTTGGGACAACCAAGTGGAATCTTTCACAAATCTTTAAATAGGTACTTAGATCTTGAGGCTGCTTTAGAAACAGTTTTTCCTAGAGGCAGAGCAATGAAAAGTGAGGAATCTTTTGAGGTTACTAAACCCGTGCTTTTCAGACATTGAACATGCATATGAATCACTTAGGAGACCTTATAAAAGTTGTGGGGTGGGGTCTGAGATTCTGCATTTTTAACTGCCTGTGAGGTGATTGATGCTTCTAGTCTAAGGGCCAAATTTTGAGTATCATTGTCAGACACTTATTTAAATAAATTATGTCACTCATATTTCTGCATATTTAGTTTTTCTTGTTGAAACTTTAAAATGCTATAAACAATGAAAATATATTTTATTATTTCCTGTGGTATATATAAGTAGCTATATTATGAGATGAACAGTGATAATGTGTAGATATTAATAGGCTTCAAATTAAACCCACCAACTAATATACTGAGAAATTCATTCTGATCAGAAACCAAATACTAGGCTACACATTGCTATTTGCAGACATCTCCATGTGGTACCATATTCACATGTGTGTGACACCAAACAGATGTCTGGAAAGCAGATTTTTGTGACAGATTTTGACACAGGAAATATATCCAGTTTCCATAAAACTTAATGGAAAAATGTGATGCTTAACTACAGTCCATTTTTAAAAGCCAGATTGCATTGCGTCTCATAGAATTGAGTGGGGTTTATTTCTGAGAGCTTTGAGGAGTCTCTCTATGCAGATAATTACTTAAGAGAATGTCAGCTGGTGGCTTGGTATTTGATTGGTTATCGATAATATGTGTTTTGGCTTTGCCATCTTCAGCTCAGTGTTCTATTTTAGATCATGAAGAAAGGATACATTTCTTTATTACACTAAATATTTATCTGGTGAATCATTTCTGGAAGTGAGGGAATTGCTGTGGTATTTTGAAATGGAAACACATCTTTTCAGAAGTGCATCAGCAATGTGATCTGTGAATCTGTTTCAAATGGTCATACACCAGGGGCTGAGAATCTGCCAAAGTAGAACATCTGCTTCTAAGACATAGGCTTCTGGTGCATTCCTCTCTGTGCACTATTGTTTTCTTTTGCTTGTTTTCTTAATTTGTTAAATCTAGACTATATTCCATCTAGGACACAGAGAAGAAACACTCAAAATTCATTTATTATCTTACAACAGAGAAATCTTCTTCAACAAGTCTTTTAATTTGGGATAAAGATCTGAGAATCCCTAATTATTAAACTATGCTTTGTGATACACTTGATTGGAAGTGAATTTCTCTTTCAAACTCCCCACCCATGCAGTCTTCCCTCAGGGATGTGCGGTTGCATATGTAGACCTCTGTGTCCTTGGATAGCACAGGTAGGTGGCGGGCCTGTGCCCATGAAATGGACAGGCCTCTGTGGAGAGGCAGTGGAATATCTGTGCTGTGTTCTTGCTGCCTTATCGGCTTCCTTCCTGAATACACATCACTTTCGACCTTGCAGTCTGTCATATTGCCAGACTGATTGCACCTACATGCCTCCATCCACCAGGCTTATTGCTTTTATCTGGCATGTTTTCTGTCTTTGCTCTGCCTCTCTTAACCTTTTCAGAGAGGCTTCCAGAACTGAGTACATTCTCTCTTTAGCTCCTGTGTTCCGGAATCACATTCAGCGTACCTCTATTTTACGATTACACTGTATGTCATTGTGTGTTTTTATGTCTAAGTATCCACTAGACGACAGACTCCTGGATGGCAGGGACTTGATCGGTCTTTATGTGATTTTCCATTTCCTAGTGTAGCCGCAGATTTTAGCGGCTCCTCAAGAAATATTCAATGAATGAATAAACTTTATTGAAGTCACTGGAACTCCATATATGTAGATCACAATTTCCATGCATGTAAAATTATTCTGAAAACAGGAAAACTGATGTTTGTATAAGACAGAGAAGTAACAAGCTGTGTCATGAGTAGGATATGCCAGAAAATGACAGGATTAACTGGTGCTGCTTTATGTCCTGATCTTTGTGGATGTAGCCTTTTATTTTCTCTTTTTAATTATTTAATTTCTTGAGAAATAATTAAGCAGGAATTAACTAGACAGTAAATAAATTTTTCTAAATTAGTACACAGTCCTTCTAATATTTAACAGAAATATTAAAATTTTTACATATGCTGATTTTATTTCTATTAATTTTAAATGATGAGCATTTCTAAAACAGGGAGGACAATTGATTTTGCTGCCTACCGTGCAAATTAAGTCTTATAAATCTTGAGTGTAGCAATGCATCTATTGAATCACCATTTTACTAAAAGCATTTATATTGGTAGACAGGTACAGTGATCTGTTCAGCAGTATTTTTTGGTGGCTTCTCAAAACTATTGTAATGACGGTTCAGGTACAGTTGGGAACCAAAATAATTATACTAAAAAAAAAAATCACTGTATGTCTTTAGTGTCGATAAGTTAGGGATTATTAATAGTGCTTGACTTTTAAATAGAGATCCCATTGAATAGAAGTAGACAGGACAACACCCAGGATGATTTATCCAGACACATGTCAAATTGAGTTATGTTAAATTGTCTTCAGAAAATGCATGATTTAAATGGCAGCTCAATTAAAAGACACTGCTGCAGACGCTATAAACATTCTATGTTTTTGCTTACATTTTACTGACATCTAATGCCAGGGGGTTCTCTACCTTTTAGAACATAAAACTGGCAGAAATTGTCTGTTGTTTTGTCAGTAGAAATCGGTGGATTAGCTTAACAGTATTTTCGCTGTTTGGTTCATTATGTGGTTATCTAAGTAAGTGCGTTTTGAAAATTAATTGCAGTAAATTCCTTCTGACCCACATTTAGGTAGACTGTTTTCCAAATAGGATAGTCTAAGTTTCTTCTGAAAATCTCTCTTGGTTGGTATTTAGAGTAGACAAAATATAGGACCTGTAAAATGTATAATATAAAAATGCTTTATTTGATGGGAGTATAATTTAAAAATAGTATGTTTGATACTTTATACACAGGGTGGCTACTTATTTATATTCTCAGAGAGAAGAGCACCCTATCCTTTCAACTGTCAGTATTAAATGTGATGATAATAATAAATTGGTAGTACTAATAGGGCTAATAACAATTAACATTTATCAAATGCTTACTGTATATCAGTTCCTTAAGTCAATTATCTACTGCTGTGTAGCAAACTTAGTGGCTTGATTTAATAACAGTTATTATTTGTCTTGGTTTTGTGGATTGCCTGGATGGTTCTTCTGCTTCATGCATTGTTGGTTGTTGTAACTGGGAGGTCCCCTGGCCTCACACACATGCCTAGCATTTGTAGCTGACTTGGGATTACTTAGGTTTCCTCACCCACTGTCAGATCAGCAGCATTAGATTTTCACAGGAGCATGAACCCTATTGGAAACTGTGCATGTGAGGGATCTAGGTTGTGCGCATTCCTTATGAGAATCAAATACCTGATGATTCCTGCCCACCTTGTCTGTGGAAGAATTGTCTTCCGTGAACCAGTCCCTAAGGCCAAAAAGATTGGAGACCAATGTAGTAGAAGGAAGAAACAGACTCCACCTTTTGTTGGGAAGAGTGGCACTTTTTGGGGGCCATCTTCAATGCTTTACAAATCTGATGAGGTAAGTACTGTTACAATTCATATTTTAGGGATCAAGAAACAAAGGCTTAGAGAGGACAAGTCAGTGTCCAAGGTCATCCGGTTACTAAATGGTTCAAGCTTGAGTTTAGGCTCAGTTTTGACTCAGAAGCTGGAGCTTTTTATGGTTGTAATATACCATCTTCAGTGGCATAGGCAGATTAGATGTATTTGTCTTTCCACTCCAAAGCCAATACCTGATGATTATTACATTTGCAGTCAGACTGAGATAGATGATAAATACATTTGGATTGTACTTTGAGGTGCCATCATGTGTTAAAGTAGCAGTCTCTCAAAACCTGGGTGTCTCTGAATTGTTGGGTGAGAAGAAAGGTAAAATTCAGACTTGACATTATCCTGTGCCTGCTACATATATTAGCACATTTTTTCACCAAGAGCAAGTAAATAAAATCAACTTTTTAAACTATAAGATTCCCAGTGGGCATATTCTGTTCTACTACAGTTTATATTTTTCATATGGTCTCAATATTCTAGTGTTTACTATTCATTAAGATGAAACACAGAGATTTTTAAACTGCCTTTTTTGGGTTATTTCTGCTGCTTTGTGGTTTTCTTTGTTTTGAGAGCCAATGTTATTCATAGATTTTTCTTTGTTGAAAAGAGAAAAAAATGTCAGTGATGCCTATGATGATAAAGAACAAAATAAAAATCAAGGCTCTCAAATATGAATGAAAGTTTTTGTTCTTACTGTAATTTCAATTTTCTGTGTTAGATACTTGGCTTGCTGAATTCAGAATTTCTGCAATCTAACACATACTGAGGGAAGTCTAAGTTGAAAACGTGACACAGTATGTTAGCTGCAAGTTGTAAAATGGATTCACAATTTTTGCCAGATGCATATTGACCTTTTGGTGCCAGAGCTGTCTACAGTCTTCTACTGATCAGAATACAAGTGTTGATAACCTCACACATGTATGGGGCCTTAGACTACGAGTTCTACAACGCCCTTATGTTATAGATGAAGAAGCTTTGGGTGAGAGAAACTTTCACTCTTTTCCATGTCCTGAAGTAGTGCAACGAGCAGGCTGTGTCTGGAACCTTGACTGCAGCACTGTGTTTTCCTCATCTATATCCCAGTATTTCCTTAATAAGCCTTGTTATTAGAAATGTAGAAATAACTTATCCAAGAAGGTCCTATCACAACATTCAGCTATAGAATAAGTTAAATCAGGTTTAACTTTTGCCAGTTTATGAGTCTTAGTTTATATATTTATATATATATGTTCACAAAATTTAATTGTTTTATAGTGGTCCAGGGAAATTGTACTGCTAAAGACTGATAGATTATTACAGCCATATTTTTATTTTATTTTATTTTATTTTTTTGAGTTGGAGTTTCACTCTGTCGCCCAGGCTGGAGTGCAGTGGCTGCTCCTGGCCACCGCAGCCTCGACCTGCTGGGCTCCGGCGATCCTTCCTCCTCAGCCTTCCGAGTAGCCGGAATTACAGGTGCACGCTACCACGCCCGGCTAATTTTTGATTTATTGTAGAGATGAGGTCTCTCCTGCCCAGGCGGGTCTTGAACCCGCGGGCTCAGGCAATTCACTCACCTCAGCCTCCCAAAGGCGTGGGAGTACAGGCTGAGCCACCGAGCCCGGCTACAGCCATATTTTTAATGACTACTTTACCTTTTTACTTTTTATTTTGAAAGAAGAAACTACCCAGCATAGTCTCACTGCTTTAAAAAGACAGTATTTCTCTGTGAGACCATTAGCATCTAAATTAGTGCCCTTTTCTTGAACTGTTATCATGCATACTTAACATATATCTGGTAAATAGAAGAAAAGTGTAGTTAATTGAACCATCTGGTGATGTGTAGTTGTTTCTTTTATGATGTTGTATGAGAAAGAATACATGAGGTATGCTAATTTATCTATATAACTATTCAGGGCTTTCTTGCTCCTAAAAAAACCTAATTTGAGTTACGGTTTTTAGGAGACTATTATTAAAAAAGAATATGAAGTTTCAACTAGATTTAGGGATCCAGACCCCTCATTCTGTTTGAGCCATTTTTAGACTGTGGACTTAAGTTTTTGAGCTTTTGTAGTCTCTGCTTTCATATTTCTTAAATATGAAATTATAATTAAGAGGCCTTCTTTTGAGTTAGGATGTGAAAAAATAACAGTGTGCCTTTGGTGAGTGTACTATGGGGTAAGGGGTATTTGCATTTTTGGGAAAATGGGAAATCTGTGGGTATGTAAGAGGTTTAGGGTGATTGCCCCAGAGATGTCTTCTCCATTTGAAAGCCAAAGCATCCTGGTTGCCAGTGGGGCCCTTCAGAGGATGGTGGGGGGGGGGGGGGGGTACTGCAATGTGTCTGAAAATCACTCTCCTATAGGCACATTTCAAGTTTGCCTGAGAATATCAGTATCATGGTGTTTCAATAACATGTTTGTTTCTTGTTGAAAATAATGCAATTTAGAGAATAAAAGGAGAAAAAAAAACAACTATGATCATTCTACTACCCAGAAGTTACTCCTGATAATGTCTTTTTGTGTATATATTATAATTTTTATACATTATCTATAATATAATATTTTAGCCTTTTAATAGAAGTAAGTTTGTGCTGGGCATACTATTCATTATCCTGCTGTTTTTTTTTTTTGAGTTGGAGTCTCACTCTGTTGCCCAGGCTGGAGTGCAGTGGCACGCTCACGGCCACCGCTGTCTTGACTTGTTGGGATCAGGTGATCCTTCTGCCTGAACCTTCCAGGTAGCTGGAACTACAGGTGTGTGCCACCACATCAGCTAAATTTTTGGTTTATTATAGAGACTAGGTCTTGCCAAGTTGTCCAGGCTGTTCTCAAACCTGTGGGCTCAGGCAATCCTCTCGCCTCTGCCTCCCAAAGTGCTGGGATTACAAGTGTGAGCCCCTGCACCTGGCCTGATTATCCTACTTTTTTCACTCCACACTTTCATTTAATCCCCACTACCCCAAAACACTGTGTTATGATGTGGCACCTATATCAGATTATACCAAAAATGAATGGAAATTGCTTGACAAATTTGTGCTTCTTTATGTTTTTATACTTGTACTAACCCATCTGAATACAGGTAATTTTTAACCCTAGGGGAAGAGGCAAAATAAGCCTTAGTTTTAGTTTTCTTATGTGAGTACTATACAACATGAGGACCAGAGAGATGAGCTGTCATTCTTGTACCTGCCCCATTCTAAGAGAGCAGGGTTAAAGTGAGAAAAAGGTATCATAAGGAAAATTTCCGGAGCCAAAAAAGGAAGGAATGGTCAAGGAACAGTTAGTGATGGGAAACTCTGTTATGCTTCCTCAGAAAGTATGACAAATATGTTCTATTTACTTGAGTTTCTGGAAACTGCACACGAGGGTATAGCATTAATTTCCTTTGTCTTATTGGTATCCTATTTTACCATTAATGAAGGAAGAAAAAAAAAATAGGGAGAGGAAAGAAAGAACTCACAGCTCACAGTTCAGACTTTTTTTTTTTTTCTGATTTAAATTCAAACTCCAGCTTTTTAATTCTCTATTAAAGCAGCTTTTGCTTTAAAAAAAACAAAAAACAAATCTTCTTTTCACCCAGGTTTGGAAGCTTGATGCCTTAATATGCAATTTTCCATAAATAATTTTATACACCACTCCTATCTATTTGTTCTTTAGCGCAATTTTTGAGCCAAGAAATTCTTTCTTATTTATAGTTTATAAAATGTTTTTATGATTTGAAATTAACAAGCATTTACTGGATATCTTTTTAAAGAAACTGTTACAGGTGTTAGACTTTTTTTTCTCTAACAAAGACTTGTGTTCTGATAAAAGTGAAACACAGTATCTGTATAAAATAACTGTGGCGTTCTTCAGGGAAGCCTTTGGGCTGTGGCAGGTAAAGTGGTATGGCCTGTCACAGATGGGAAGGGGTTGGAAAAGATTCCATGGGAGTATGGTGACATGCAACTGGAACAAGTAAGAGTGTGACAGACTGAGGTATAGGAACATCATATCAAAGGAGAAGGAGGGGATGGCTTAAGGCAAGGTGTGGATCAGGGAAAGTTGACTGTTCAGAATGCTTGAGAGAGCACAGACAAGTGATGTGAGAAATGGTGGAATGGTAGCTTAGTTCTATGGACAGTAGAAATCCTTGAGAAAATATTTTAGGAGAATTTTTAACTATCTTCTGTTGAGTAGAAACAAAACAAAAGCATCCTTGGTATGTCCAGATGATAATTAAAAAATAAGGCCAGGTATGTCTCACGCCTATAATCCCAGCACCTTAGATGAAGCCAAGGTGAGAAGTGTGTCAGAGCCCATGGGTTTGAGACCAGCCTGGGCAACTTGGCGAAACCTCATCTCTATAATAAATCAAAGAGTTAGCCAGGCGTGGTGGCGCGTGCCTGTAATTCCAGCTACTTGGAAGGCTGAGGCGGAAGGATCACCTAAGCCCAGCAGTTCGGGGCTGCGGTGGAGGTGAGCATGCCACGGCACTCCAGCCTGGGTGACAGAGTGAGACTCCAACTCAAAAACAAAAACCCAGAAGAACAAAAACAGTGGAGAAGGGAATGTAACATGTCAAAGATAATGAAGAATTTTTCTGCTGGGTTTTTGGGATAGGACTAGGAAAAAATCTGACCAATTATGTATTTTTAATTCATATGTGTAAAATTAAGGTGGAGGGCCAGAAGCAAGAAATACAGACTAATGAACAGTATTCAGATTACTACTTCACTATAATTTTTTTACTAATAGACTACTGGAAACTGCAAATAAAAAAGTGAATCTGGATTTTTAAAAAATAGGTTGCTGCTGTGTTGTTTCAAGGTCAAGTTTGTTTCAAAGCAACCATGACTTTCCACTCGGTTTACAGAACTTTCATTGTATTGTATCTTAAAGGAATGAAAGAATGGATATTTTAAAAAATGGTTTCAACTAATAGACTGGTCTACATTTCAAAAATTTATCTTACGAAAGAATACTTGTTACAGATTAGGCTTAATCAAAAGATGCCCAACAATGAAAACAAAAGAGTTTTCTTTATTGAAGGAGATATTGTTAAGCTTTTGTTTGTTTGTTTGTTTGTTTTTGAGTTGGAGTATCTATCACTGTGTAACCCAGACTGGAGTGCAGTGGCCGCTCCGGCCACCGCAACCTTGACCTGCTGGGCTCCGGCGATCCTTCCGCCTCAGCCTTCCAAGTAGCCGGAATTACAGGCATGCGCTACCACACCCGGCTGATTTTTTGACTTATTGTAGAGATGAGGTCTCGCTGCCCAGGGGGGTCTTGAACCCGCGGGCTCAGGCAATCCACTCACCTCAGCCTCCCAAAGGCACGGGATTACAGGCTGAGCCACTGAGCTGGCTTGTTAAGCTTTTAAATCAGATGAAAGTATGAGTGATCGTAGTAGATTTCATAATACATTTTCCAGATAAAACTGTTTGATGAAATCATCAAAGAGATGTTGTTAAGCCTACTTTGGCATTGCTGCAAAGTTAAAATAACTGGCATTTGGGAAGCTTTATTGAATATATTGAGCTAAGGTTTATTATAGTCCTTCTTTCTCTTCATGCGAACTGCTGTCATAATCCTAGGAGATTTCAAAATCCACGTGTATGACCCCATTTAACCCTGGAGCCATCTGACTCCTGACCTAATACACCCTCACTCTGCTGTGACTACGTATTACAGGGCCGGCTACCTTTTGGTCAGGCTGCGCCATCCTGGAAATCATAAACTCCTCTTTCTCTGTCTTGCTGATTGCCACTTTTGTTCTGGTTCTATCTCAGCTTTATTCCCACTGTATTGTTCTTTACCTTTAGAGATCTCTAAACCCTTAAACTCTCTGAGGATAGGATTCTGTCATCTTTATCTTTGTAGTTTATCAATGCCTAGATCAAGTCTGGCCTATAAAGAGGTACTCCATAAAGATTTGCAGAATAAGTGACTGAATGGTTGTTCATTGTTTGCTATTTATGGAATTATGAGAGGCTACCATGATGATTGATGATTTTTCAAACATTTTTTCTTTTTAAAAATAGATTTAGAGGGTACATGTGGGGGTTGTTACATGGGTATATTGCATAATGGTGAGGTTTGGGCTTCTAGTATACTCATACCTAAATAGTGAACATGTCACCCAATAGGTAATTTTTTAACCCTCATTTTCTTCCACCCTCCCACGTTTTGGAGTCCCCAGTGTGACTGATGATCTTACTAAGGTGAGAATGATGATTCTTACCTTGCTAAGTGACCAATAGTTTAATGGATGATAGTGTTAAATGAAAAAAGAAGAAAGACTACTATGATAGATATTTATAATTTTAAACAGAACTGGTAAGTTGAATTAATAATAATGAATAGCTTATTTATTGTGGGTTTAAAAACATTAGATGTGTTAGACTCTTACCTATATTTACTCCTTTCAGCAACTCAGTGAGACAGGTATTTTAATTTAAAATTTTTAGAAATGAGGAAACATTCAGAGAAGAAGTTAAGTAACATGGTCTAAACTTAGCATAGTAAGGATGTGAATCCAGTACTGTTAAACTTAAGGCCCAAACCCTTTGATTTAGGATACTTGAAAAATTAAGCAGGACATATTTTGAATATCTCTTGGGAACTTCTCAGTAGATATTAAATTTCAACATGATAGGCATATTATTTCATATTTGAGTTATATTTAAATAAGGCACTTGTAAATTGTCCAGTTAAAATTATTTATTTTAGAAAAAAATATATTGCCCTGTGAATAGCAGGGCAATATATTTTGTGAATGTTTTGAGAGATAGCCTCTTGCTCTTTATAGAACGTTGTACATAATATGTTTGAGAGAATTCTGCAAAGAGACCAAAGAATGCCCAAGTTTCATCTTTCTAAGCCAGAATTTTGGACTTGGCCTCCATAGCTATGCTAGCGGTGGACAATGTATTATTTAGCAAAGGAAATAGAAGACCTTCCTTTGATTACCCACTTACATACAGATTTTAGACTGAGATAGTTGACTAAATTTATTTTTAAGTGAGCAGTTCAATAACCAAGAAGTAAAATGGAGTAGGTTGAAAAATTGTCCTTCTGCCGGTGTTTTGGGTTAGATTGTTTCTGGGCCCACTCCTGACTTCTCCTACGACTTCATAAAGACTCTGAGTCTTTCTTGTTACTTGGATTTTTCTTGTCTACCTTTTACTCCCCGTAGAGGTATTGAAACCTTTAAAGCCTTTGGGCAGGGGGAAGGGGAAAGGATCCAGTTTTATTTAAGACTCTTGAGACTCATCAATATTCTCTGTTCCCTTGAGTGAGAAATGAAAGGCAAGGCTTACATCAGCCTGGTCTCCTCACTTAGGAATCACTATATTCCAAGGTCAGAAGCAGTGCGAAGGAACTCTCTGAACCCATTTTGGAGGGCAGTATGTCAGAAATACAGTGGAAATTGCTCTTTAACTGGACGCGAGTCTCATTTTAAGCGCCACTGTTTATATTCTTCATGTCCTGCCTTTGTTTTTATGTTGAGTATGTTTCACCTTGTAAAGATTAAGAAGAGCATGTTCTAGCTTTTTAATGTGAGGATTGAATTATTAATAGTGTTTGTGTATAAAAAATGATCTCCCATTTCTTCTACATAAAGCAGTACATTCTTACAGACTTTGGGCCTCACTGAAAATGAGGTGTCATTTAAAGTTTTTCACTAATTCAGCATTTAAAGCGTTTTATTTCCTCCTTGATTTATTTCACAGCCACTTCTTGAGTAGAGAAAGTACAAGAACTACATACTGTCTAATTAGATTACATTCTTTATGTGTCTCTAGCATTTAGTGGAGGGTGCTAATCAAATCTTGGTATATTTTCTATTCGTTTTTTAAAATTTATTTCATAAGTCAAGATGGCTATAATTAAGGTGCATTGCCCTTACCACATTTATTGTAATGATCTTTTCATGTCTTTTTGTTTCATACTGTGTGGTACATTCATTAAGGGTAGCATTGTGCCATCTGACATCAGACCTTATGCATTTCCAGTGTGTTTATGATGTTGGCTATAGTTACCTTCAACTACTAAGACTTGTACATAAACCAGTGATACTCCATCATGCTAACAGAGTCATCATACTAATTCACTCTTGTTTGGTTTCACATTCTTGTTTAACCTCCCAAATGTGACTTACCTTTTGAAGAAATTGCTTCGTAATATTTTAAAGAAATGCAGTATAGGTGACTGAGTCTAAGATAAAAGAGATACCTTGTTGCTTAGGTGATATTCTTGACATTGCTGATACATTTCACCTCTCCTCCCTATCCCCTCTCTGTTTCTCTCTCTTTCTCTGTCTCTCTCTGGCTAGCTTTTCTTCTCTTCTCCTTTGTTTTTACTTCCTCTTTCCTATCTTCTTGAAGGCCTCTCTAATATTAACATATTTAGTAATTTGCCCACTATTGATTACCTACTTTTTGATTACCTGTTTTTCAAAGTACTTCTATTCTGAAGTTATTTCCTATGGACAAACTCCCATGCAAAACAAATTAATAAATGGCTCACCTTGTGGTGGTTAATGGAAGATATGTGGTAATAAGTAGCCTCTCTTTCAAGTGAAAGAAAAATTTTGTGCAAAATTAATTTAAATTATATATATAAGATTATTAAGACTTTGGGGACAGTTTTTTATTTATTTAGTTGTTTGAGTTTCAGTGGCAGAAATGTATTCTTAGTGAGCATGATCGTTTTTGGCCTTATGATGGGAAATCAGATGAACTTAAGGAAAATTGACTAAGTATGGAAAAATTGCATAATAGGAAAAATTTTCAACTACAAAGATGTATAATAGTTGCCTTTCCTCCACCTATGTCTATACGACTAGAGATTATTCTTGTTTTTTTAAAATTGGAGTGGTTTTTTTTGTTTTTTTTAAAATGAGTATCTAAGGGTACAGAATGGGTTGGGGAATTTAAAAAGGCACATACTGCATAGCAAAATATAGTAAAAGAACAGAAATTACAGAATCATATTTAAAAAAACCCTAGTTGCTATGATAACAAATTTAAATGACCTTAAATAGCAGAATAAGCTACCTATTCTTTTCATACCTTGATATTGATTGCAGTCTCTATCAATCTTTTTTTAATAATGGATTTCTAAAATGATAATTTGCACATGTGTGAGTATATAAAATAAATATAAATATATGTATTCTGGTGTAAAAAATAAGGCAACATAAAAATGATGCATTCAAATATTTTTAACAACATGAAGTTTCACTTTCTTTCGAGACTAAAGACAGCATATATTTTCTCATTGCCTAAGTTTATATAAAAAGTCAAATAAAAATGTGGCAATCCACTAGCAGGAGCAAGAAAATGGGAGTATATATACATTTTATAATCAATTCAGAATGTGTTATATAGGTACTGGTGATTATAGGAGCTTTTAGACTATGAATTATAAGATGTTGCTATTTTTCTTTTAAAATTTAATGTCTGCAGAGCCAGTGGATCAGATATCCAAGATGGGTAATTACTGGCATTGTGCTTCAGGCTTTAGATCTAACAAGTAAAAATGAAAAGCATGTGGATGTGATTAAAGAACAAAGAAACAAAGAGATGGAGTACAACCAGTTCAGAAAATAATGAACAGTTGGTTTGCCCTAATTATAGCCATCTTGATTTTTCTTTTTTCTTCAGTATGTATCAATTAGAAGTTTGGTGGAAAATTAAATCTTTAGCCTAATTATAGAAATAAATTCATTGCAGACATCCTAAGGTGACTTTATGCTTTTCTTAAACTCAAATCTTAAAAGTCAGTTACAGTTTGTATTGGCCACAAGCCTGTCCTTTGATTTAGGATAACAGTTCACTTTTAATTTTTTAAGACTGAATATCTTATATCTACCATCATCTAAATGAGGATGTGTGTTGATCAAAATGAGAAAATTAGGTCAATATCAAACATTCAACTAATTAACAGAAGTTTTTCACTTGGAGAGATTGAGTTGTGCAATTGAAGTGCAGCTGAATCTCAGAAAATGATAGGACATTTATGTATAACTATAATGAATTTGCAGATTGTTTATTATTGCAGGTCAAGCACTAAAATAAAACCTAAGTTTTGACCCCCACTTTTTCATAAGTCTTTTCATAGATAATATAGGTTATGACAATAGGTGATTCTCTTTTTATAATAGAAATTAATTAACTAATATTCTAGAGTACTTTATTGCTTTCTCTTCATTACTACTTTTTCCATTTTTTGAGTGTCTTTATTCTATATTCATCTTATATAGGAAGTTGTGTGCTCTTTTATAAACTATTTAGAAAGTGACTTTATTGACAGAAGCATGCTACTTGATCTTTTGGGTAAGAAATGTGATTTTTTAATTGTTATTTGAAAATCATTAAGCACAGCTATATGAGTAATTATGAAGCAAAGAGCCACAGCTTTCAGTGACAAAGATCTATTGACACATAGGGTTTTATTTTTATGTCGCAAATTTGATGGCCTTTTTTTTTTTTTTTTTGAGTTGGAGTCTCACTCTGTCGCCCAGACTGGAGTGCAGTGGCCGCTCCTGGCCACCGCAACCTCGACCTGCTGGGCTTCGGCAATCCTTCCACCTCTGTCTTCCGAGTAGCCGGAATTACAGGCATACACTACCACACCCGGCTGATTTTTTGATTTATTGTAGAGATGAGGTCTTGCTGCCCAGGAGGGTCTCGAACCCGCAGGCTCAGGCAATTCACTCACCTCAGCCTCCCAAAGGCGCGGGATTACAGACTGAGCCACTGAGCCAGGCTATGGCCTTTGCTATGTTAATTTTTCTTTATATTTTTTATGAGTCCTAAAGCAGTTGTCTCCCTCACCCCCATCCCAATTCATACACACATTCCCCTCTCCCCCCTTCCTCCCCCCCACACAGTAGCTGAAACTTTAAAACAGGAACATATACCATATGTACCTATTGAGTTCTGGTCATTCTAAGTAAACAGGGATATAAAGAAACAAGGTCAGTTTAAAACTGTAAGTTCCTAAGTATTTTGTGTTTCCATTGCTTCTTTCCTGTCTAGCACTAGCAGTTTTAGACTGATTAACAAAATGCTGTAAGCTTGAGGAATGGCAGGAAAGGTTACAGGGGATTGATAATATTATTTTGAAGTATGAAGCATGTTTTTAATCATGTCAGAATCCCAGAATTAAACACAGAAATTAGAATAGAGGTGACACCTGTATTTTCATTCTAAACCATTTTTTTCATACTGCCAGAGCTATTTTCTACTAAAACAGAAATTTCATCAAAGCTTTTTTAGTCTTTTGAATCCATGTTTACTCTGCATTCATTATAGTAGGATCTCTTAAGGAGAGCACATTAGAATTGCCCAAAAGCTTCTAAGCCATGCACATATCTGGAACCCATCATCAGAAAATCTGAGTTTTAGGAAAGAGGCAAGTGTATTTGACAAAACCTTTCCTTGTTCATGGATTCAGATCCCTCTTTGTGTCATGTTCCAATAAAACTCTCTTGCCCTGTATGATGTCATTTCTTCCTGTCATCCTCTGTTCTGCTCTAGCCATGTCAAAGATACATATTATACAAATATTTAACTTTACTTCATTCCTATATACTTTTATGCATGCTGTTCCTTCTGCCTCAGATACCTTATACTCTCCTCCTCACCCTCCTTTTTCTCCACACCAGCTTGTCTATCTATCAAAAAATGACTTATCTTCCTAGATTTTCCTGTAAATCTTTTCTTGCTCCCCCAGGTAAAAATAGTCGCTCTATCTTTTGTTTTTAGCATTTACATTGATGGTTTTTTAAATGCTCATCTCTCTCATGAAACTGGGAGTTCAATGAAATCATGTAGTTTATCTTGTTCGTGTTTGTGTTAAATGAACACATGGATGAATAATAAAGTGAAAACTTAGGAATTCAAATGTAAAATACTTTTAGGAACATTGTTTTTAAAAACAGTATTAAGTTGAGGTTCATGACCAACCACTAAGGCTTACATTGATACACACGTTATTATTTGTCTTGCTATATATTCCCATCAAAACTTACATGATATAGGTATTTATTTATCCCTTCTTTTTTCTCTTTGTGCCTGCAGACGAAATCTCACAAAACTGTCCCTTATCTTCAGTCACATGCTGGCAGAAATCAAAGCAATCTTTCCCAATGGTCAGTTCCAAGGAGATAACTTTCGAATCACAAAAGCTGATGCTGCTGAATTCTGGAGAAAGTTTTTTGGAGACAAGTAAGTAAAAATCATTTTTATAGTTTGAATCATTTTTAGTGGGTTGCCGAGTCCTGCCTCCAATTGCATGTGATACAGATTTTACTTGAGTATTTTGAGAATGTATTTGAGTGTTTTTGATAAGTGTTTTGATTGGTAATTTTTCTGGTGTAGCCACCAGCCACCAAAAGTATGCCTCAAATGGAATAGTTTTTTATTATCACAAAGTAAGTATCAGATTTTTCGATGTTATTTTATGATCATTCATTGGACTAATTTGTTCTGAGAAGTGGAGATATGTAAAATAGAGTCTTTATACATGAGTAACTCATAACTTTTAACATAGTACATACCTAAGGCAAATATCCATATGAAAGCTAGAAGGGAATAGATACTTTATAGCATAAGTGGCTCTCATAATCAAGAGTAACAGTTGCTTCAGAATTGCACCAATCAGAGGCTGCTTCCTAGAGGAGGTGATACGTTAAGCTTGGTTAAGATCTGAAAATGAGGTGGGAAAAGGCCCTGGCACCTTGATCCAGCTTTCTTTGTTTTACTGGACAGATGTCATACATGTGTGAGCAAGATATGAGGATAATATCACAAAGCTGCAACATATTGCCAGGTAGCCAGATAAAGATGTCTTCCTAGGTATGTCCTACCCAGGCATGAATTCTGATGAGCTTGTTTAGTAATAGGAATTAAATGTCTAAAGTCAGCATAACATACATAAAACCTGCAAAAAATGTGTGAGAAATCTTTCTATAAGGTGATCAAGAACTGAGCATTAGAAGGCAAGTGATTTTCTCAAGAATCTTTTAAAGGTCCCTTTTAATGAGATTGCACCCTCAGAATGTCCGATTGTGGGCAAAGCCCTAGCTGAATACTAAGGAGGAAGAGTGATTAATAACAGATTGTTGTTTTAACCTTGTATTATATTTATCCCTTAACCAAAGAAATTAGATAAGAAAAAATGTTGGTGTACAGTTTTGATGGTTTCAGTGCTTTGATACTGGCAAACTACAATACTGGTTTTCCTTTTTTTTTTTCTTTAAAAAGCACTATGTTTGCTACTGGTACCATCATAATTAGAATATACTTACATAGCATAATGCACATTTTATTAAATACATAGTTTTGGGGCTTCAAAAATACTACAGCTTATCTCCTACTTCTTATGATGTATTCTGAATTATTCTTAGGCACTGAAGGAGAAAATACTGTCTTAGGCATACATGGACATTCGGTGTTCTAGAAATCTAGCTATTTGTGATGTTCCTATATCTACTCAGAAACGAGGAATTTTTTAAAAAGTTCATCCTCATCTGAATTAGAGTAAAAGCCAAGTATACCAGTTAAATATTTGTAAAGTATAGAAAGCAGAAACGTCCTGCCAAGTGCAGGGTGTAAGACCTGAGAGGGTTCCTGTAGTTGTAGCTCGTATGTTAACACTGTAAGCCTAGTGCAAACAGGTGGTAACCTTCAAAATAAACTTTCTTTTAAACTTTTTAGAAAATATATAGGACACATTGTGTCATTTCTTTTTGAAAATTTTGATGAGTTACAAGATTGTTTACTTGTCATAAGGTCAGTAAAAAAACGGAAAGATTGGTCACATGTCTTTTAAGAGGGGAGTTTGCTAGCACCTCAAGCCACAGAGAATTAAGCATTTGAGACATCTTTATTTCCCTTTATTTATAACCACAGACTTCAAGGGTCTGAAATTTCTGTTCAACTGTTTCATGCATGAAATCACTGCTACATCAAATGGAGGATTCTTGAAATACCAATTAAATACTTTCTCTACTTCCTTCTTCTTCTTTTTTTTTTTTTTTTTGAGTTGGAGTCTTACTGTTGCCCATGCTGGAGTGCAGTGGCATGCTCACAGTCCCCACAGCCTCGACCTGCTGGACTTGGGCGATCCTTCTGCCTCAGCCTTCCAAATAACTGGAACCACAGACATGTGCCACCACGCCTGGCTACTTTTTAAATTCAGTGTTTTAATGTAGAGACGAGGTCTTGCCAAGTTGCCCAGGCTGATCTTGAACCCCTGGGTTCAGGCAATCCTCTCTCCTCGTCCTCCCAAAATTCTGGGATTACAGGAATGAGCCACCATGCCTGGTCTTCTCTCTACCTTCCAAATCCTTTTATCTTTGTCTTCTGTTTTCACTGGCTTGAGAAAACGGCTTAATTTTGTCTTTAGCGTTGTTATTTTGTGGATGAGAACCAAATTTCAAGCTTCTTCTGGAACTTATACATATTACTATAGTCATCCAAATTAATGATTCCTTTATTAGATAATTGGAGAAACTGTCTTTATATTCTTCATGGGTTTTCAACTTGTAGTTCCACAATATTTTATTGAATGAATGAACACATAGGCATGAATGTTGTAACCTTTCAAAGGACTGCTGAATTCTTTAGTTTTTATTATGCTCTAGTATTAGTTTGTATTTTCCCAAAGCACATGCCTGTGGAAGCATGCCTGGCAATTATCTCATCACACATTGAGACCAAGTAAGAATGCTCACCTCTTGACTGAGGGTCCAAGCCTAGGGGCTAAGAGGCTCTGCCTCCCTTGAGGCCCAAGGGCAATAGTTACACAACCTGTATTATGGCAAACATATTAGAAAATCTGGTATTTGTTCAGTTTTTATGCAAATTAATATTTTAATAATTCAGTCCTGCTTCGGTTTTCATAGTTCGTTACCAGAAAAGAGTAGAAATATGTAGGAAAAGAAAAGTGACATTATTTGAATAAAAGTGCCTATGTATGTTCTACAAAATTGAACCAATACCAAAGGGAATCTTCACACTCTGAAATAGTATCTTATAATCTAGAAATTTTGAGCATGATCCTCAAAAAAATATATTACTGGCAGTTAAAAAAATGTACACTAATGTCTAGGACTCTGGGGAGCAGTTGTTAGGTAGCAGCTCCTGGGTTACTCGTGCTAAGTACTTCTTGACATTGAGGAAATTTAGCCATACATTTCCAAACAAATTATAATTCAACAAGAACCATGGATTCCAACTTTTGAGTCTTCTTATGGGTACTCTCCTCCCCATACTTAACTTTAGTTCAAATTCTCTTTTTCAAGTTCAGGCTCAAGTTTAGACTCTTCCCTGGTTTACTGCAACACCCCTCTGATTGGTCTTCCTATCTTCAGTAACAGCCTATCTAATTGTGCTTAGTGAGTTCAGTAAGCTCTCTAAAAAAAGCAGAGCTAATGATTCCTTTCTTTTGCTTGAAATCCTTCCATGAATATTGATTCCAGGTAAATGTCTAAATTCCATTAACATGACAAGTTTTAGGAACTGGTTTTTCTAGATTTATTTATTTATTCACTTATTCATTTATTCATTTTTGTGTGTATGTGTTTATTGCTCAGCTAATCTGCTGATCTACCGAACTAGTTAACATTCAACTCAATTTTTCTAATGTACTTCTTGTTTTCTGCCCCTCATTATCTTTGTTTCCCTATGTTGTGCCCACTGCTTGGGTAGCTAATCACATATGACCTATCCAGTACTGCCACTTTGGAAGTTCCTGGTCTACACTTATCTAAAGCGGATATCTTTACTCTGTGCTGCCTGGTACCTGGACCTACATCTATCATAATAGATTACAGTGAACTGCTGGCATGTCCCCATTTCCCAAGTGAGAGGTTTCCAGTAGACTAGAAAGCTTTGAAGGCAAAGACCGTATCTTACTATATTTGTTTTTGAGTCTGATATAATTCCTGGAACTTGTTTTTTGTTTTTTTTTTGTTTTTTTTTTTTTGAGTTGGAGTCTCACTCTGTTGTAGACACTAATAATTGTTAACAGACTGTATGAATAATTGGATGGATGAATGATATCTATCCTCTGCTCTCAGTTTATAATAACTTCATTGTCTGTAAATTGATTTCTTTTTAAATCCTCAATTCCTTCATCTGTTCCCTAGATATCTTTCTTCCCCATTTCTTTTCTTCAATCTCAGAATTTTGACATCTTTCTTCGAACTCAGTTTAGACATCTCTCTTTCTGGGGTTTTCTCACTCATATATACCTTCTCGCATGGTCAGTGTTAATTACTACATTTTTTGTGTCCCTGTTATATTTTAGACACATTTATATTATTGAATGTTTCTATATAGATCTTTCCTACTTGATTGTGAGGCTCATTAAAATGACTTTTTCAGTGAATTTTAAAATCTAAATACTAGTGAAAAACAGACTCATTTATTAGAGTTATCCGGTGTTATACTCTGTGTTCATTGCTTTTATAAATGCTACCTTCGTTTTCAATATAATCTTCAAACTGTTCTTTAAATGGCTACTGAGTGAATCTTTTGGGTACTGTATATATTACAGTTACTCAGGGGTTGTTGGTTGGATGTATTAGTACATGATGTAATATTTCTACTAATTAAGCTGTCTCTTCCTTGTGTTCTGTTCTTCAGTCAAGTTGGCTTATTTGATTCTTTTCTGACACATCAGCAATTTTAGGTTTCTTTGTCTTTGCTCATATTGCTTCTTCTACCTGAAGACTTTCATAATCTCTGGCATAAAAATTATTACCAGTTCCTCAAAGTTCATTTTGCTTGTGATTTTTCTTCTTGTTGTTCTTTCTAGATCTCTTCTGGAACTCCTCTGAGCTCTTGCTCATCATCTGCATTTCCTGTTTTTATTGTCTTATTAAAACTATGTGTCTGGTTATCATACTTCTCCTTAGACTATCTGCTCCATGAAATCAGGCTTATTTATTCACTTTTGTGTTTTTGAAGTAACTCAGTGTCTCATAGATAGGGTTTCAGGAACCAGTGTACAGTTAATTCAGATGAGTTATGAAGCAGAATGGTGTGTATGAGCATGTATGTGCATGAAGTAGAAAGATGACAAGACAGGACCGAGCCTGCTTGCTTATTTGATTGGAGACCACATGCTTTGGGTAGCCATGCAGGGCTAGAGCCAGATTGTCTATACAGGTTCTGACTGTAACATTTACTAGCTTTGTGACAGTGGGGAAGTAGCTAGGTTTTTCTGTGCATTTGTTTCCTCATTTATAAAGTTTGGATAATACTAATAATAACCTACTGTCTAGGTTGTTATGAAGGTTACAAGAGCCAAAACTTACCTGGCACATAAAACTATGTCTGGCACATAGTGTTAAGGAGCAATTGACTAAACCTTTAATCTTGCTCCCAATGCTGTTGATATATTTATTAATTCTGTAATTACTACTTGACTTTGTATTATGTAGTATGGAGGTTCCATACTCTGTAGTGATTTAAAGCAAAAAAAAAAAAAAAGAAAAGAAAGAAAAGAAAGAAAGTGTTCTGCATTATGTATATCCTTAGATAAAAGTAAGATTGAAGAAAAGTCTTGCTCACCATAGGGGAAATAATGATCTATTTATAACTTAATGTATTGCTTCTGCCATTGATTTCCTGGGGAAATGGTATGGACCCTTTTAGGTTTCCTGTATTTTTCTTTCATTTTTAATAAGAAACAAAGAAAAATGATTTCTTTTTCTTTCCACTGAGTGAGATAATATGTTTTTAGCATATTAACTAGGTCAATTTTTCCTTTAGTTTAATTTAAAAAACTTAATTATATTAAAGTGGGTACACAATGGAAATGAGGGATTTTTACAATGTACTTGTACAGCAGTATTCTAGAAAGAAAGAATAAAGAACTAAAATAGGACTCAAAGAATTGCTAGTTAATATTTTTACTAGTCAGCCACCTCTCATTGCTGCCTGTTTAAGAAAAATCACAGTAGCTTAATGTCAGTAAGAAAAATAAAAACTTACATATTTATGGGAAGCCTGTTTTGTCCAACTCAGTATAACAAAATCCTAGATACAAAAAACAAGTAAGATGTCAAATTGTCCTTTCTTCTACCCATACGTGTCCTATTTGGACAAGGCAGGGTATACAAAGGTGATAAATATAAAACCTAAAATCAGTTATGTACCATTAGAAAACTACCTAAGGAATGTCCAAACAGTAAGTGAATTTATTAGTACAGGCATACCTTGGAGATACTGTTGATTCCGTTCCAGGCCACTACAATAAAGCAAGCATCGCAAAAGCAAGTCACATGAATTTTTTTGTTTCCCAGTGCATATAAACATTATGTTTACACTAGAGTCTATTAATGGTGCAATGGCATTATGTCTAAAGAATGTATATAATTTAATTTAAAAATTTTTTTTTGCTAAAAAATGCTGATGACCATCTGAGCCTTCAGTTAATCACAATCTTTCTTGCTAGCAGAAGGTCTTGCCTCAGTGTTGATGCCTTTGATTGCTGAAGGTTGGGTTGTCTGTTGTAATTTCTTAAAATAAGACAACAGTGATGTTTTCTGCATGATTGATTCTCCCTTCATTAAAGATTTCTCTGTAGCATGCAGTGCTGTTTAATAGCATTTTACCCACAATAGAATGCCTTTCAGAATTGGAGTCAGTCCTCTCAAACACTGCCATTGCTTTGTCAACTAATTGTGTGTAATATTCTAAATTTTTTGTTGTCATTTCTACAGTGCTCATGGCATCTTCACCAGGAATAGATTCTCTTTCAGAAAAGCACTTTCTTTCTTATCCATAAGAAGAAACTCCTTATCTCTTCAAGTTTTATCATGTGATAGCAGCAATTCAGTCATGTCTTCAGGTTCTACTTCTGTTCTAGCTCTCATGTAATTTCTACCATATTTGCAAATACTTCCTCCACTGAAGTCTGGAACCTGTCAGAGTCATTCATGATGTTTGGAGTCCACTTTTTCCAAACTCCTGTTAATGCTGATATTTTGATCTCTTCCCATGAATCATGAATGTTCTTAATGGCATCTAAAATGGTGAGTCTTTTGAAGTCAACTCTGAGGAATGCCAGTGAGTTGGACTGATTTGTTAGGGTTTTTGCTATAGTTCAAAAGAAAGGCACACAATAACCTGGGTTACACAATTGCATTCGTGTTTTTTCTTCCTCTTTTGTTTTGTTTTTAGTTTTCATTTTCTTCTTATTATGAAGCCCTCAGTAAGTGACATTTACCTCAATGAAATCGCCATAATTTAAGTTCTGGTTCTCATCCTTGAAACTTGATTTTTATTAGAACCAAGAGCATGTTTAGAGAGTAGAAACAAATTAAGTAAACTCACTAACTGATCCATAATCCATAGTAATGGTTTTATTAATTTACAGTGATTAATGCCACTGTCAGGCAGATGAGGCCACTGCCAATAAATTATATGTGGAGATATAACCAGAATATTTTTTGGTGAGCATATAATCCAAATAAGAGGTGGTGTTTTATGACCCCCAATAGGAAGCCCACTGCCTCAGGGACCAGAGTACTTAAACTGCTCTCTTCTGAGACTGTGCTTTGAAAATTTTGTACATTTCTGGCCCTTTGGAAGTTAGGTTTTCATATGCAAAGTTGCAAACTTTCAAAACTCTGTTCTTTGGTGCTCCCAGAACAGTGGGGGACCATTGATAGGTTTCTGTTAGGGAAGTGGTCACACTTGCATGTTAGGTGAATCACTCTTCCTGAAGCAAAGATAATGAATTTGAGCAGTGGTCTCCAAACCCATTCAATTGTACTCCTTATTACTAACTTACTACTAATCTTTGAAGCACACAGTCTGTTCATCCATCCATCCATCCATCCATCCATCCATCCATCCATCATGTGAATATATACATATATAATAAATTGTGCATATCTACTGCTATACAAATAATGTATATTGTTTATACACACACACATACACATATAAGTAAAGGATCCACTATGATATAATTTTAAAAATTAAGTAAAATGTACATAGAATTTCAGTATTTTCTTCTCATCCTGGAAACCTCCTGGTATCTATGATACCCGAGCACAGCCACATACTCTCTTTTTTTTAAATTACTCTTTTATTTTATTTTTACATTTTTAATTTTAAAGATGTGGGGTACAATTCAGGGTTAGGTATACAAATGTTAATTTTGCAGGTACCCTTGTTGATAAAGTATGCTCCTTCTCCCCTGGTAGTGTTCCACTACTGCCAATCCCTTTCTTATAGTATTATAATAATTGTTCAAGTTCCACTTATGAGTGAGAACATGTGGTACTCAGTTCTTTGTTTCTGTGATAGATCACTCAGTATTATGGCCTCTAAGTCCATCCAAATTGCTGCAAAGTTCATAATTTTGTCCCTCTTTATGACTGCATAATATTCCATTATGTATACATATCTTATTTTTTAAATCCAGTCTTCCTTTGATGGGCAGCATGGTTGGTTCCCTGTTTTTGCTGTTGGGAATAATGCAGCAATAAATATGCGTGTGCAGGTATCTTTTTCATAGAGTGATTTGCGTTCCTCTGGGTATAGTCCCAGCGGGGGGATTGTGGGGTCATATGGGAGGTCGATTTTTAGGTCTTTTAGGAATTGCCACGCTGTTTTCAACAGAGGTTGTACTAGTTTACACTCCCACCAACAGTGTAGAAGAGTTTCCTTTTCCCCACATCCTCTCCAGCAATTGTTGTTTTTTGAGTTATTATTATTATTATTATTTTGAGTTGGAGTCTCACTTTGTTGCCCAGGCTGGAGTATAGTGGCACGTTCACAGCCACCGCAGCCTTGACCTGCTGGGTTCGAGCAATCCTTCCGCCTCAGCCTTCCAAGTAACCGGAACCACAGGCATGCGCCACCATGCCTGGTTAATTTTTTAATTTATTGTAGAGATGGGATCTTGCCAGATTGCCCAGGCTGGTCTCGAACCTGTGGGCTCAAGCAATCCTCTCACCTCAGCCTCCCAAAATGTTGGGATTATAGGCATGAGCCACTGCACCTGGCCGTTTTTTGAGTTATTAATGATGACCATCCTGATTGGAGTTAGGTGGTCTCTCTGTATGGTTTTAATTTGCATTTCTTTGATGACTAGTGAGGCTGAACATTTTTTCATGTATCTGTTGGCTGTTCCTATGTCTTCTTTAGGGAAGTGTCTGTTTGTATCTTTTGCCCACTTTGTTTTTTTTTTTTTTTTTTTCT